>NW_007231619.1:479509-480715 GCF_000164805.1 Carlito syrichta | reverse complement strand
CTGCTGGAAAGCCATCTGAACCAGGGCTTTTTTTTGTAGGAAGTTTTCTTATTACGTAGTCGGTTTCCTTGATTGCTATTGGTCTCTTTATGGTCTCAATTTCTTCTTGTTCCAACTTAGGTAGGTTGTGTGATGTCAGAAAGTCCTCCATTTCCTTAAGCTTTTCAAGTTTGTTTCCATACAAGTATGCGTAGTAGTCTCTAATGATCTTTTGTATTTCTTCAGGGTCAGATGTGACTTCATCTTTTGTGTTTCTGATTGTGTTTATTTGTTTTTTTTTCTCATTTTTTCTTGGTCAGTCTAGCTAGGGGACCATCGATCTTGTTTATCCTTTCGAAGAACCAGCTTTTTGTTTCATTGATTTTTTGTACTATCTTTTTGTCTTCTATGTCCTGGATTTGGGCTTTTATTTTGGTGATCTGGATTCTTCTGCTGAAATTAGGGTTTTTGTGGTCTTGCTTTTCCAGCTTCTTTAGGTTGCTTGTTAGGTTGTTAATTTGTGTTCCTTCCATTTTCTTCGTGTGTGTTTGTAGGGATATAAATCCCCCTCTTATTACAGCTTTTAAGGCGTCCCAGAGATTTTGGTAAGATGTTTCTTCATTTTCATTTATTTCCAGGTATTTTTGATCTCTGTTTTGATGTCATCATTGACCCAGGAGTTATTTAGCATCATGCTGTTTAGTGTACATGTCTGTGTGGGTTTTGGGGGGACTTTGTTGGTGTCAATGTTTATTTTTATTCCACTGTGGTCCGAGAAGGTGCATGGTAGAATTTCAGTCCTTTTAAATTTGCTTATGCTTGATTTGTGTCCAATTATGTGGTCGATCTTAGAATATGTTCCATGTGGTGATGAGTAGAATGTGTATTCTGTGGTCTTTGGATGGAGTGTTCTGTAGGTATCAATTAAGTTCATTTGGTCCAGAGTCTCATTGAGGTTCCAGATCTCCTTGCTGATTTTTTGTCCTGATGATCTGTCTAAGGTTGTGAGTGGTATATTAAAGTCCCCAGTTATTATGGTGTCAGAGTCATTGTCTTTCTTTAGTTTTCCTAGAAGTTGCTTTATGAATGTTGGTGCACCTATGTTGGGTGCATATATGTTTAGGATAGATATTTCTTGTTGATGGATTGAACCTTTTATCCTTATGTAGTGGCCTTCTGTATCTTTTTTGATTTTTGATAGCTTAAAGGGTATTTTGTCTGAGATTA
>NW_007231619.1:476953-478834 GCF_000164805.1 Carlito syrichta | reverse complement strand
GGGTTGGTTCGTGTATATTTTATTCTTTTCCCTGTACTCTTGTGAAGAACATTGTTCTTTCTTCCTTTTCTTCTGTGTTTAGTACTTTCTTAAGTGTTTTATGTAGAGATGGCTTGGTAGCAGCATAAGTTAAGAACTTATGGATTGGATATCTGGGAAAGATTTTAATTCTCCCTCGCTGATGAAGCCTAGCTTGGCCGGGTAGGTTATTCTTGGTTGAAATTGTTTATCTTTTAGGACTTTGAAGATAGGGCTCCAAGCTCTCCTAGCCTGCAGGGTTTCTGTAGATAAATCTGCTGCTATTCTGATTGGTCTTCCATGGTAGGTGATCTGGCCTTTTTCTCTTGCTGCCTTTAGGATTTTTTCTTTTATGCCTACTTTGTTTAGGTGAATTATTATGTGTCTAGGAGTTGGTCTTCTCATTTGTTGTCTTGCAAAGGGTTCTCTGAATCTCTTGTGTTTGAATTTTTACATCACTGATTAGATAAGGGAAGTTTTCTTGAATGATCTCATGGAAAGTTTGTTCCAGTGTGGTCTCTGTTTCTCTTTCTGCCTCAGGGAGTCTGATTACTCTTAGGTTAGGCCTCTTGAGGTAGTCACTCATCTCTTGAAGGTTTTGCTCTGTCTTTTTGAGCTTATTTTCTGTGTTTTTAAGAGTTTGGGTTATTTCTATATTTTGGTCCTCAAGCTCTGAGATTCTTTTCTTCTGCTTGGGTAATTCTGCTTTCCATGCTTATCAGTTTTGTTATTTATTTCATTCACAGTATTCTTTATTACTGTTATCTCAGATATCAGCTCCTTCCTAGTTTCTTCTTGTGTCTCTTCAATTCTTTTTAATCTTTCCACTATTGTCTTGATATCTACATTTGTCGTTTGAGACCCTTCATTCTGGGGGCTTTTCATTGTTTGCATTCCAAAATCAGTTTTCTCAGTGTCTGCTCTCCCAGGCGTCTGGGAGAGACCTATACTCTTCTTTTGGTTTTTCTTCATTTCTGTAGATTGTTCTCCTTCTCCCCCTTTCCTTCCCCTTCTTCAATTCTGTTTTTGAGGGAAGGTGGGGTTGTTTTTATTTCTCTTCTGCAATGTCCTGTTCTTCCTTATGAGGGTCTTCTGGCTTTGTTCACTTTTCTCTCTGCTTTACAGACTATCTATTCAGCAGTATGTAGTTTTGGTCCATTCAGAGAATCTCACCGGTTCACCTATGCCATCACTGAAAGATGGTGGCACTCAGTGAGGGTCAACACCCTTTAAGGCCAAGAGATTTAATGGGGGTGAGCACGGTGGCTACAGAACCTGAGAATCAGATTGCAGCATGGAGGCAGGGGTGTGGCAGCTTTTATAGAAATTTAAAGCGACCTGTCGATTACCTCTTGGTCGGCAGGTGAGGTATTTTGGGGATTGGCAGGGGCTTTCGCGGGCGTGGGAACGGTGGGCTTTGTTGTGGAAGAAGAACCCGGAAGGCCTTGTCTGAGCCTCCATGTTAGTTTGTCCGGGCACCTTCTTAGGTGGGAGCACCATTTTAGGTGGGGGCCCTGCCTAGGCTTAGCCTTTGGAGGGGGCGGGTTCCTCGTGGCTGGCTGGGGCCTTTCATTCCCACCTCTTTGGTTAAGGGATAAAGGGGCGGAGTTGATCAGTCTGGCTACTTCCTGCTGGTGGAGGGCGTTGTTGGGTGAGGTGGGTGAAAGAACCAGTCACATGAGGCCCCATAAGAAGGTGCCGAAAGAAAAAATTTTGCTGGGGTGGAAGTCTTGGAAGGTGCCCTGGAGGTAGAAGAATGCAAGTTGGTCTGGCCAGTCTTCGAGTGGACACGGGAAAGGGAGTAGCCATTTGTCATGAAGAAGATGGTCAAGGAACGCTGAAAACCTGAGTTGGAGGTAATAA
>NW_007231619.1:474875-476250 GCF_000164805.1 Carlito syrichta | reverse complement strand
AGTGTCTGGAGGTCAGTCATGGAGTATAAAGAGAGCTGAGGGACCAACATAACAATTATGTAGGGATGAGTTAGGTTTGAAGCTTGGGAGAGGAGGGTGCCATTGCACCACAAAAATAGGCTGGGCGGCAGGAAATGGGCCTCTGTGAGGTTTGTGTAGGCCGAACAAAGAGTGTTGTTATAGGGGCAAGTGGCAAGTTGATACAGAGGTAGGAGGAATTAGAGGCTATTTCCCAGGGGGTACATGAGGTTTGACTATAATTTCCCCTTGGGCGGACGTGTTGAGAGTGTAGTTGGGAAAAGCTGGAAAGGGAATGGCTGCTAGTAAGGGTCACTGTAAAAGGCACAGAAGAAGCATTGTGAAGAAGGGAGGTCAGGGGATGTTTGATTTAGGAACCGTAGAGTGTGTTCTAGGATGGTGAGCCAAGAGGGAAGGTGTTGAGAGGGCCATGAAGAGAGGTGGTCTTCTGAGGAAGGGGGTAAGGGCTGAATGGCCTCTTCGAGTTGTTGTTCCTGATTTTTTACGTGCTGCACGATAGAAACTTTAATGGAAGGAGTGAAGGTGGAGCGTGAAATGGACAAGAGGCTGGCGGCTGTGCGCTAGTTGTCAGTGGGGTAGACCCCAATGTATCTGAGAGCATTCCAAAAAGCACTGTGAGGATCTGGAATTTTAAAGACATAGTGGGAAAAGTAGGCACCTAGGCCGTGCCAGGTG
The DNA here is from genome assembly GCF_000164805.1 of Carlito syrichta. Lineage (NCBI taxonomy): Eukaryota > Metazoa > Chordata > Mammalia > Primates > Tarsiidae > Carlito > Carlito syrichta. Next base: position 475,536 of record NW_007231619.1, on the reverse strand, counting down.
CCGGACCCCAGTCCACCATATTCTAAGAATAGTGGGTTACCAGCGTCCATGGCTTGTTTTGGGAGTTTATATATAGGGATTAAATAGGAGGGAGTGTTGGTATGTCTGGTCAGGTCAGGGTTGGAGAAATGGATTTTACATGACCAGTAGGGGCAACCCCTATAGAGATCTGCCCATTTTTTGCAGTTCAGGTCGGTTTGATCATCTACTAGGCAGACATGCATCAAGTGCGATACCCGAGTCATCAAGTGCGTGTACCTTTTCCAGAGAAAGAGAAATGAATGTGCAGTTGTCAATGAGGCACGATTGTATATCTAAGTCTTTTACCTGGGAAATACCATTTAAAGTATAGAGTTCACGGATGGTGAAGTGGTAATGGAGACCAGACGGTGAGGGGTGGCTTGCCTTGAGGAAGGAGGGAAGTAAGGAGGATTAGGGGTAATATGTTTGTGTGGATTAGGGGTGAAAGTTAAGCCATTGAGATAAGGAAGGAAAGTTGAGCCATTGAGATAAGGAAGGTGGGCATTTATGGGCAGTAATGAGAAAGGAGGACGAATAGAAGTAGTAGGAAAAAGGGTATGATTATTATTAAAGGATCATTTTTGTATTTATTTTCTGCTGAAATGGGGCCATAGCGATGTCTCTACCTATTTATTTTTAG
>NW_007231619.1:472015-474250 GCF_000164805.1 Carlito syrichta | reverse complement strand
TTGTAAAAGTTACTTATTTAGCCAAAATGATAGTCCAATGATTTTGAAAAGAAAAAAAACTCGCTCTTTTGTAACAAAGAGAGTGGGGAAAGGGCTGATTGAATTTTGTCTCTTTTTTTCCCTTTGTTGTTTAAAGGAGAAAAATTTTTGGGGGGAGATTGTTAATTAAAAACTCATGTTCTGGTCTTTGAGTAGCATGTAAGCCTGCTATTAGTGTAATTGATATTAATGGTAAATTTATGGAAACTTTTTGAAGTCCGAGTGTTTATAGAATTCCTTTTACTTCTTTTCACAAACTTTCACCTACCATGTTCAGTAAACCCATACCATTTTTTGACATGCTTAAACCTTCTATTTTTGTTCTATACTTTCTTTAACCAGCCATTCTATTATAGAACAAAAATGTACCATACGAGATTCTTTCCTATACAATTATTTATCTTTCCTTTATCCTTTCTTACAAAAACATACCTTACACCAACAACTTTCTTTACATTCTTTCTAACCTCAGAGCTCTAACCAAAGCAATAAGTTTATATGCAGTGGAAGGGCTTAGATAGGATCCAACGTGGAACTATTAGGGAAATCCAAAGCTACACAAAAGGCACACAAAAAGCACAGTGGTGATAGCTCAGGGTAAAGAATAGTATGCACTTTAATTTTGTCATAATGTTCCTTTCCAATAATGGAGCTGGACACGTTGGCATAATAAGGAAAGAGTGTTGAAATATTTTATTTCCCAGAACACATGGAAGTAATGGCGTAGTGAGGGGCCTGGATACAATGCCCTGTACCCACACAACCGAAAGGGGTGAAGGAAGGAGTGGACCAGGAAATTTAAGTGGAGCTGAGCATGTAGCCCCTGTATTAATAACAAATGACATAACCCTGCCAGCTACTGATATTTCCACCCTAGGTTTGGTTGGTTTAATAGTTTGTTCTGAAGATGTTGGGGCTATCGAGCCAGGGGCGAGTCAATCCAACTAGAGCAAGCCCAACTGATCTCTTTCTGAGATTTGTGTGAGATGCCTGGTGTCCCTCATTTGCAGCAAGCCTCTGGGCCATGTGCTCTCCTCCGGCTAGGTGAACGAGGCAATCATGGGCCCAATGTCCATGCAGTTTGCATTTGGGACAGGGTTTTGTCAGTGGTGGGGCTTGACAGTCTTTGACCATATGCCCATTTTGATGGCATCGGAAACAAACCTGGGAAGGGGTTGTGTACCCCTTCTGCTATCAACCATCTGGGGTGGAAGATTATCAATGGTGGCTCTCCCTGCTAAAGCGATAGATAAAAGCTGAAACATTTCCTGCTTATGTTTGTGGTCCATTCTTTCTTTCCCCTGGTTGTTAAAGACTTTAAAGGCCATGTCCAATAGTTCTAGTTGAGGGGTTTGTGGGCCCTTCTCTAATTTTTTGGAGTTTGTGCTAATGTCTGGTGTTGACTGGGAGATAAAATTCATAGCCAAAGGAGTTTGTCCCTCCACAGAGTTTAAATCAATATTAATAAACTACTGCAATGTCTCAGAGAGGCGACTTAGAAACATTGCTGGATTTTTATCTGGTTTTTGAAAAACCTCTTTGATTCTGTCCTAGTTAGTCTGTTTATTAACACCTTTTGTAGTTAGCTAACAGGATTTATTTACATGATCCCTTTACTTTTGTCTGGGAAGAAGGTTGATATAGTCCCAGTTTAGATATAACTTGAGAGAAATTTATCATAAGAAAACAACAAAGAAGATGTTCTTTAAACATCCTTTTGTCCCAGCCACCCCCTTGAGAAGAGACCTATTAAGCCATGTGGAAACTTGAATGGGTTTTTAAGTACATGTGGAGGTGGTGACTTGTTGCAGCTGCCACCAGGGAGTAATCAAGCATGAGGGGAAGGGGGTGAGAAGGCTGGAGGTTGGGGCCAGGCACTGTGGCCTTTGGCAACAGCCCCTCCTCCAAAGACAAAAGAGAAAGACTGGAGACTGGGGTCAGGTGACCCGGCTGGAGACGCCAGCCCCTCCTTACCAGATAAAGGTGGAGGGTGAGAAGGAGGAGAAACTGATGGAGAGTGGAATAGCAAAAGCAGACTATAGGAGGTTTATCTGCTGGGTTGAAGTCAGAGATAGAGGAGGGAGGTGGCAGCGTAAGTGGGATGGGGAGGGAAGGGAAATCTCTGCCCATTTTTCTGAACGCTCATAGAAGTTATAGAGATCCCGAATAATGTTGGGGTTTAGGGACCCATAGGGG
>NW_007231619.1:334127-471995 GCF_000164805.1 Carlito syrichta | reverse complement strand
CCCCTGGACAAGCGACCACTGAGGAATGGGTGGGTTACAATAAAGCCTGTCATCACAGGTTGTTATTGTAGACCCGGATTCTCCTGGAGAATCAAGGAGGTTAAAGGCAACCCGGTACCAGGATTTTTGACAAGAAAGTTACCCAAAACCGGAGGGAGGGAAGACTTGAAATCTCTAGCGGCCGAGGGAAAACTGATAGGGGTCCGCTGCAGTCATAAAGACCTAGGTGGGGTGTGGCCCCCCCCTTGCCCAGGGCCGAAGGAGCTGCCAGATGATCAACGAACGGTCAGTTTCTCCAGTTGTCCCAGGCAAGGTTTTAGGTTTTTAGTGTGGGGACACTTACCAATCCGAAGGCCGGTGGTGGATGTAGCGTTGGCGTTCAGGAGAATGGGCGAAGGCCTTAAGGGGTGAGTCCCACTGGCGTAGGGATGGGGTTCCACCTTAGGGCGAGAGATTCCCCGACCGAGTCACAGGCACCAATGAAAGATGGTGGCGTGCGGTGAGGCTCAACACCCTTTAAGGCCAAGAGATTTAATGGGGGTGAGCGTGGTGGCTACAGAACCTAAGAATCAGATTGCAGCATGGAGGCAGGGCTGTGGCAGGTTTTACAGAAATTTAAAGCAACCTGTCGATTACCTATTGGTTGGAAGGTGAGGTATTTCTGGGATTGGCAGGGGCTTTCGCAGGCATGGGAACGGTGGGCTTTGTTGTTTGGGAGAAGAACCCGGAAGGCCTTGTCCAAGCCTCTATGTTAGTTTATCCGGACGCCTTCTTAGGCGGGAGTGCCATTTTAGGTGGGGCCACACCTAGGCTTAGCCTTTGGAGGGGGTGGGTTCCTCGTGGCTGGCTGGGGCCTTTCAGTCACTATCCTGTTCCCTCCTCCCAAACCCTTTCTTATAGTATTATGATAAGTATTTAGGGTCCGCTTATGAGTGAGAACATGTGGTACTCAGTTCTTTGTTTCTGTAATAGACCACTGAGCATGATAGACTCTAAATAAATCCAAGTTGCTGCAAAGTAAAAAATTTTTCCTTCTTTAAGGCTATGGAATATTCTATCATGTATACATACCATTTTTTTTTTTAATGCAGTTCAGTTTTGATGGGCAGCATGGTTGGTTCCATGTTTTTACTATTGTGACTAATGCTGCAATAAATATGTATGTGCAGTTATTTTTTTTATAGAATTATTTGAGTGCCTCTGGGTATATTCCCAGAAGAGGGATTGTTGGATCATATGAAAGGTTGATTTTTAGATATGTTAGGAATTGCCACACTATTTTCCACAGAAGTTTAATTAGTTTACACTTCCACTAACAGTGTAGAAGCATACTTTTTTTCCTGCATTCTCTACAGCATCTGCTATTTTTTAAAATATTGATGATGGCCATCCTGACTGGAGTTAGGTAGTATCTCAATATGTTTTTAATTTGCATTTATTTGATGTTTAGGAAGGATAAGCATTTTTTCTTGTTTCTGTTGGTTGCTTGTATGTCTTCTTTTGAGAAGTGTCTATTAATATCTTTTGCCTATTTTTTAATAGGGCTGTTTATGTTTTTCCTTTCAGCATGCTTGTGATTTTTGTAGATCCTGGATGTTAGATCTTTATCAGATAAACAGTTAGCAAATATTTTTTCACATTCTGTGATCTATCTCCCCACTCTTTTGATGGTTTCTTTTGCTTTGCAGAAGCTTTTCAGTTTGATGAGGTTCCATTTGTCTACTTTATCTCTTATGGAATGGACATTTGGGATTTTGGTCAGGAATTGGTTACCAGTTTCAATTTCCATAAGGGAGTCTCCTGCATTTTCTAAGGTTCTTATAGTTTGAGGTTTTACGTTTAGGTCTTTGGTCCATTTAGAGCTGACTTTTGTGTATGGTAATAGGTGGGGGTTCCTGTTTCAATCTTCCACATGTGGTTAGCCAGTTTTCCCAGCACTATTTACTGAATAGGTTCTCCTCTCCCCAGTGATTGTTGGTGGAGACTTTGTTGAAGATGAATTGTTTGAGCAATTGAGGTTTTGCTTCCAGAGTCTCTATCTTGGTCTGTATGCCTTTTCTTCTATCAATACCAGGCTGTTGTGTTTATTGAAGCCATATAGTAAAGTTTAAAGTCTGGAAATATGATACTTCCCACTCTGCCTTTGCTAATGTCTGTTTTGGCTATTCATGTCTTTTATGTTTCCATATGAATTTCTGTATTGTCATTTCAAGGTCTGAGAAGAATGATGTTGGTAATTTAATGGGTACTGTGTAAGATGTACATCTTAACAATGTTGAGTCTTCCAATCTATGAGCATGGAATATTTTTCCATTTGTTTGTGTCTTCCTTGAGCAATGATTTGTAATTTTTGTTGTAAAGGTCTTTTGCATCTCTAATTAGAAAGATGCTGAGATATTTCATTTTTTTCATGTGTATGTGACTATTTTGAATAGGGTTGTGCTTTTTATTTGGTTCTCTGCCTGTTTATTTTTGGTATATAAATATGCGAGTGTCTTATACTCATTTATTTTGAACACTGAGACTTTACCAAAGTCCTTTATCAGTGCAATGAGGTTTTTGACGAATCCTCTTGTTTCAAGTTATAGGATGATATTGTCATCAAAAAAGGATAATTTAACTTCCCCTTTTCCTATTTGGACAACCCTGATTTCCTTCTTTTGTCTGACTGCTCTAGGACTTTCAACACAATGTTGAATAGGAAGGGTGAGAGTGGACAATATTGTCTTGTTCAGGTTTTCAGGAGAAATGCTTACAATTTATGTATATTTAGGAATATATTGGGTGTGGTTTATTGTACATAGCTCTTACTATTTTGAGGTATGTTCCCTGTATGCCTAGGTGATCAAGGCTTTTTATCAATAAAGGATGTTGTATTTATTGTAAACTTTTTCTGTGTCTAATAATCATGCAGTTCTTCTTTTTATATCTGTTGATGTATTGAATTGCATTTATGGTCTTGTGGATGTTGAACCAGTATAGCATCCCAGAGATGAAGCCTACTTGACCATGGTAGATGATTCTTGAGATATGTTGATGGATAGATTTGTTAGACTCTTTTTGAGACTTTTTGCATCTGTGTTCATCAGGGATATTGGCCTGTAGTTCTCTTTCTTTGTCGGGTCTTTATCCACTGGGTATCAATGTGACATTAGTTTTATAAAATGATTTGAAGAGAGTTCCATTTTTCTCAATTGCCTGGAATAATTTCAATAGGATTGACATCAACTCTATCAGTTTCTCCTTGCATGTTGTGTATAATTCCTCTGAAAAGAAATCTGGTTCAGGGCTTTTTTATTTTTATTTTTTTGGTTGGTAATTTTTTAATGACAGAGTAAATTTCCTGGATTGCTATTGGTCTATTTGGGATCTCAATTTCTTCAGGTTTCCACTTTTGGAGGTTGTGTAATGTTAGAAAGTCATCCATTTCATTTAGGTTTTTGAACTTGTTAACATACAAGTGTGCATAATAATCGCTAATAATCATTTGTATTTCTTCAAGGTCAGTTGTGACATTATCTTTTGAATTTCTGATTGTGATTTTGGTGGAGGGGACTTTTTCTCTATTTTTTTTCTTGGTCGATCTGGTTAGGTGTCCGTTAATCTTGTATATGTTTTCAAAGAACCAGCCTTTGGTTTCATTGATTTTTTTCTATGTTGTTTTTATCTTCTATGTCCTATATTTGGGCTATTACTTTGGTGATCTGGATTCTTCTGCTGAAATGAGGGTTTTGGTGGTCTTGTCTTTACAGCTCCCTCAGGTAATTTGTTAGGCTGTTAATTTGTATATTTCTATTTTCTTGATACATGTTTGTAGAGAAAATAATTCCCCACTTAGTACTGTGTTCATGGCATTCCAGAGGTTTTGGCAAGAAATGTTTTTATTTTCATTTATTTTCAGGAAATTATAAATTTCTGCTTTGATTTCTGTATTGATGACCCAGGAGTTGTTTAGCATCATGCTATTTAATGTCCATGTCTTTGTGGGTTTGGGGGGGATTTTGTTGGTGGTGATATTTATTTTCATTCCACTGTGGTCTGAGAAGATGCATGGCACTATTTTGATATTATGAATTTTTTTTTTGCTTTATTGCCAAGGATGTAGTCAATTTTATAGTACATTCCATATGGTGATAAGTAGAATGCATGTTTCATGGTTGTTGGTTGGAATGTTCTGTAGATATCTATTAAGTTCGTTTGGTCAAGTGTCAAGTTGAATTTCCAGATCTCCTTGTTGGCTTTTTGCCTCAATGATCTATCTAGTGTTAGTAGTTTATTTGAGTCCCCAGGTATGATAGTGTTAGAAGCAATATATTTTTTTAGTTTGCTTAGTAGTTCCTTTATAAAGGCTGGAGCTCCCGTGTTGGGATCATATAGGCTTAGGATTTATATTTCTTGTTTGTGGCTTGAGTCTTTTATCATTATGTAGTGCCTTCTATGTTTTTAAAATTTTTGATAGCTTAAAGGTTATTTTGTCTGAATTAGGATTTCTTTCTTTCTTTTTTATTTTTTTTAACTTGACTGAAAATTTGTTTTCTGTCCTCTAACTTTAAGGTTGTGCGTTTCCTTTCTGATGAGGTTTGCTTACTGGAGCAGCATATTGTGTTTTTATCTTGTTTGCCATTCTATATATTTTCAGTGGTGCATTTAGTTCACTCATGTCCAGGTTGATTTTTGAGATGTGTGAATTTATCCCTGCCATGATGCTCTTATAGAGTTTTTGCTGTTGTTTTTATTGTTGCAAGTTTGTTTGTTGGTTTTCTTTTAAATATTGTTTTGATTTATGTGTTTGTTTTCAATTTTGCAGTCATGATGCAAGTTATGTTGATTCTCTGTTCTCCTTCATTCTTGGGAAGGGTGTGATCATTTTTTTTTCTTTCTTCTGTACTTGATACCTTCTTAAGTACATCTTGTAGAGTTGATCTGGAGGCAGCAAAAAAATGCTTAGTGATTGAACATCTGGGAAGGATTAATTCTCCATCACTAATGAAGCTTAACTTAGCTGGGTAAGAAATTCTTGGTTAGAATTGTTTATCACCGATCACTTTTTTAAGATTGGACTCCAGTCTTTTCTAGCCTGTGGTGTTTCAGTAGATGAGTCTGCTGCTATTCTAGTTGACCTTCCCTGGTAGGGAGTCTAACATTTCTCTCTTGCTGATTTTTTTTTCTTTTAAACGTACTTTGAGTAAGTGAATTACTAGGAGTTGGCCTTCTCATTTGATGCCTTGTAGGAGTTCTCTGAATCTCTTGTATTTAGATATTCACATCTCTAATGAGATGAGGGAAATTTTCTTGGATGATGTTGTGGAATGTTTGTTCCAGGGTGCTCTCATTCTCTGTTTCTCCTTCAGGGATATTGATCAGGCATAAGTTCAGTCTCTTAATATAATTGCACATCTCTTGAAGGTTTTTTTCCATGTTTTGAAGTGATTTTTTTAAATGTTTTTTGACTATTAGGTTCCATATTTTGGTCTTCAAGTTCTGAAATCCTTTCTTCTGTCTGGTAAATTTCACTTTCCATGATTGTCAGTTTATTATTTATTTCATAGACTGTATTCTTTATAGCTTACATCTCTGTAATTAATTCTTGCATGTTTTGTCTTGTTCTCTTGGTTCTTATTCATCTTTTTTAACCATTCCTTGATCTCTGTATTGGTTGTCTGAGATCAGTCAATCTGGGTGCTCTTCATTGCTTGAGTTCCAAAGTCTTTATTTTTATGCAAAATCCTTTTTGATCTTTGTGGGGAAAATGTGTTTTATTGTTGATTTATCTTCATATGTGATGGAATTTTTTTTTCTCTTTACTTTCCTTGCTCACTTCTTTTTGCATTGCCTCTATTCTTACTTTGGTAATGTCTCTGGATTTTGTTCAATTTTGAAGTTATGTTGGGGATGGGGAGCTTTACTGTCTTTTTGCTTTGAGATTTGAATAAGATTTGAATAAGCTACCTGCAGGTCACAATGTCCTCTGATTGGGTTATGGGACCCTCTTCCCATCATTTCACAGTATGTTCATGCATTGAGAACATTTGTATCTACCCTGGGTGCAAAATAACATTAGGGAAAGAAAAGAACTAAGAAAGAGAAGGGAGAAAAAAAGACAATGAAGAGATTGAAGAAGATAAGGAAAAACAAACAAATCAATTAGCAAATAAATCAGTTAAAAAAGATAATAAAAAAGAAAATTGATAATATGAGGAAATTTTCACACTCATGCATACCCTTATGTGAGGAAAGAAGAGGAAGTAAAGAAAAATGAAATATATATTCCTCCTCTATACTATATAGAGAGAATAGGGGGAAAAAATTTTTAACTTTTGTAATCCTTGAGCACCCTCTTGTGGCAGTTTCTGACATTTTGGGTTCCTTGGTATGAACCAAGCACTGTTGTTCTTGGCTTGTGGCAGAGGGCAAGGGGTTTCTACTTTTAAGTCTGTTCCCCTGCTTACCATACACTCAGGGGGAGACTGCAAACTGCCCCCAACTGATCCACCTTGTATTCAGCCCTTTCCATGTATGCTGATCAGGATGCTCCCTGTCTGGGTGACACATCTCGTGAATCACTGGGGGAATGGAACTAGGTCACTTTAAAACTCATCCCCACTCCTCTGCTATGGACTAGGTTCTTCATCATTTAACTGTAAACCTACAAATGTTTCGGTCAAGGGGATGGGTCTCCTGGGTATCCTCATCAAAGTCTCTCCCTCTGGGGTTACTGCACCCGGGGTATTCTCTTTGGGTTGGCAGTGATCAACTTCAGATTGGTGTTTAATTCACCCCTCAGTCTCAGGGAGTAGTTCTGCTGTTCATGTGGGCAGACCAGAGCCTGTCACTGCTTAGTTACCAGGACAGAGATGGTAAGAATGTCTCTGTGTCTTGTGCTTTGCTGGGACTCAGTGATGAGTTGCTTTGGTGTACTTTCTCTGTAGTCCCTGCTGCCAATGTCCAATCTGGCACCAAAGGCTGTGGTAGTGGGCAGCACCACCAGTGGATGTTTTTTGCAGCTTACTTTCAGGTAGGGTCACAGAGATGGTGCCTGCCTCTAGGCCATGGAACGTGTTGGGATCTGAGTAACCATAGGGGGCAGCTTCCTCAGAAGGAGAGCACAGGCTGCTTGTTCCCAGGTCCCCACTTACTCAGACACTCACCCACTCACTTACTGACACACTGGCATGCATATTCCTTCCTGCACTCACTCATTTATGTAGAGACTCACGCACTGACTGACTTCTTCGCCCTCTTGAAATTAACACACAGATATTTGGGTCCTAGAATATTAAGAGTTGTTAGTGAGCATTTGCTTCAACTTTAAGTAGTCAGTTTTATTTTTTCCTAACAAGAGAGTCAGCCTGTCCTTTGATGCTTTGAAGCCAGTCATTGACTTCTTTTCTCCAGCTATGAAAGTCCTAGGTGACAGTTTCTTCTACTAGGAGTCTGTTTAGTCTGTATTGAAAACCTGTTGTTTATTGTAGCCCCTTTCATCAAAAATCTTAGCAAGCTCTTCTGGATAACTTCCTGCAACTTTTACAGTTCCAATTTTTGCTTCACCTTGAATTATTATTTAGAGTATTTTTTTCTTAAATCTCATGATTCAACCTCTGCTATCTTTAAACTTTACTTTTGCAACTTCCTCTCCTCTCTCAATCTTCTTATAATTGAAGAGAGTTAGGGTTTTGCTCTAGATTAGGCTTTGGCTTAAGGAAATGCTGTGGTTGGCTTGATCTTCTATCCAGACCACTCACATTTTCTTCATATCAACATAGGCAATTCTACTTTTTTATTATTCATGTATTTACTGGAGAACCATTTTTTATTTCCTTCAAGAATGCTTTCTTTACACTCACAATTTGGCTAACTGTTTGGAACAAGGGGCCTCACTTTTGACTTACCTCAGCTTTCAACATGCCTTCCTCACAAAGCTTTATTTTTAACATTTGATTTCAAGTACAAAACATATTAATCTTTCTTCACTTTAACACTTAGAAGTCATTTCAGGGTTACTAAGTGACCAAATTTTAATATTGTAGTGTTTTAGGAAATAAGAAGATATAAGAAAAGAAAGATAAATGGAGGAACAACCAGTTGGTAAAGTAGTCAGAACGCCCAATGTTTATCAATTAAGTTTGTCATCTTATGTTGAGGCAGTTTTTTGGCATGAAACAATTAAAATGGTGACATAAAGTATCACAGAATGCCATTCCAAGTACAATAATAGTGAAAATGTTTCAAATATTATAAGAATTAACAAATTATGACACAGAGACATAATGAGCACATGCTTTTGGAAAAATGGTGGCAATAAAAAATATCTCAACACAAGTTGGCAACAAATCTTCAATTGGTAAAAAATGCCTATCTGGAAAGCACAGTAAAGCAAAGTGTAGTAATATAAGTATGCTTGCCTTTGACTAAATAATTTCTAAGACATTTTCTTTGTTTTTATTAAAAATGTAATATTGTCTTATTAAAAACATAAATATGAACATCCAAGAAACTCAATGAACTACACATTGAGTGATAAACACCCTGAGACACATTATAGTCAAAGTTTCTACAAAGATAAACAGATAATTGTGAAAGTAGCAAAGGAACTGACACATTACATACAAGAGATGCTCAATAAGATTGTCAGAGGATTTCTCCTCAGAAGCTTTTGGGGCTAGACTGCAGTGGAATGATATATTCAAAGGGTTAGAAGGAAAAAATATGCAAAACAAGGCAAACAAAAAACAAAATATGCTGCTAACCAAGAATTCTATTCAGCAAATCTGATCTTTGAATGTGAAGAAAAAATTAAGACATTTCTAAATAAGTAAAAGCTGAAGGGGTTTGCAACCACTAAACAAACCCTGCAAGAAATGCTCATAAGGGTAATTCATGTTGAAATGGAAAAACACTAGACTTTAACCTGAAGACATATGAAGAAACAAAAAATAATATTATTAATCTCAAAAAATGATAAAATATTATATTAATTTTGTTATTTATGTCCTCTGTGCAGACAACTGTCCCTATTAACAAAAATGAAATGAAACAGGATATTTTCTCATGATCTGTCCTGTAACTGAAATAAATACACAGTCTAATTTTTTGCTCTTCATGATAACCTGGATTCACATGGAAAACAATATAAAAAACCCCAAATTGGGTTCAGGCTTTTACATACCACCTTATAATATGTGATGTTATCTTTAAAAAAGGACATACAAACATTTGTTCTCCTTCAAGAATGGACCACTGAAACATCGGATATATGTGACAACTGTGGTTGGTCCTAGATGGAATTTATTTACAAGAATCCTCTGAGTTTCCTGAAGACAATTAATGAAGATTAAAAATATATTATTTAGATTTTGTGACTTAATTAATAGAAAATCTAATTTAAACTTGCAAAACAATGAGAACATTTATTGTCTTACAGAACTGGAAGTCAGAGCAAGTTTCTAAGCTCATTGAACAGATGATGTAATGAGGTCATCAGAATCATTGGTTTTATCTGTCTCTTGACTCTTCTATTCTCAGGATTGTCTTTATTCTTAGACTGGTTGCCCTCAGGGTTACAAGGGGACTGCCAGTAGCAATCAGTGTTATAGGCTTATTTGTATTCTTAAGGGCCCTTACTGAAGAGCAAAAATCAACTTTCCCTGAAGCATTTGGCAGACTCCTCAAATCTTATAATTCTCTATAAATCCCATGCCTATTTTCTAATCAATCACTGACAAGTATAAATATAAATCCTGTGATTGACTTAGACTAAACAGAGCCCACTTAGTTACTACTAAGTCATATAAACTTCATAGAAAGGGGTGGATGCCTGTCAAAATTGGTTAATTTCTAGTAAGGAAATGGAAGCAGAAATACAAAAGATGGCTAGAAGAATAACTATAAAAATTCAATATTACAAGATTTTTGGTTATCTGAAAATTTATTTTATATATAGTTATATGGAGTATACATTGCCCTCAAATTCTACAAATATATTTTTAAAACGTTTAGGCCCATATGAAAGACTTCAACTACCCCCTAAAGGAAGAAACTCCAAGGTCAGCTACGAAATTAAATCCGAATTACTGGACATCTGGGTAATGTACAGTCTTCCCTATCATGTCTAAATACAGTTTCCAAAGATCCAATAATATTTTGCTGAAGGGTGAATTATTTTTCTTAAATGCAAACAGATACAATGTGTTAAAAAAAAAATGATGATATCCACAAAAACTCCCTTAGGTGAGTGCAGACAATGAAATATTTGCAGGTATCTATAGCAGTCCCCAACTTTTTGGCATCAGCGGTTGGTTTTATAGAAGACAATTTTTTCATGGATCACCAGGGAAAGGGTGGAATGGTTTTGGGATGGCTCATGTACATTACATTTATAGCACACTTTATTTCTAGATTCCTTGCATGAGCAGTTCACAATGGGGTTTGAGCTCCTATGAGAATCTAATGCCACTGCTGATCTGACAGAGGAAATTTCACTCACCTGTCCATCACTCACCTCTTGCTGTGCAGCCTGGTTCTAACAGGCCAAAGACTGGTACTGGTCTGTGTCCCAGAGGCTGGGAACCCTCATCTAGAATATATTTTATGTGAACAGGTAGAGCAAAATATCTCGACTCTGGTAGGAAGTTATTTTCACGGCCTATGAATCAGATAGCCTTTTATCATCCCTCTCGGAATATAGCCTTTTCTGTTTTCTCTGTGACACCTTAAACATTATAGAAAATTTATTTTCTGAATGTTTCAACACTTGAACAACATATTTTCCATAGGTAAAAATTCTAGACTGAAGATACTTTAGAAGATTTAACAGTCACATACTTTAATCAAATTTAAGGTCACTTTGGCAAGATCATTCATTTTTTTTTTTTTTTGAGTTGGAGTCTCACTCTGTCGCCCAGACTGGAGTGCAGTGGCCGCTCCCGGCCACCGCAGCCTCGACCTGCTGGGCTCCGGCGATCCTTCCGCCTCAGCCTTCCATGTAGCTGGAACTACAGGCGTGCGCTACCATGCCCGGCTAATTTTTTTTTTTTTTTTTATTGTAGAGATGAGGTCTCGCCTGCCCGGGTGGGTGTCGAACCCACGGGCTCAAGTAATCCACTCACCTCAGCCTCCCAAAGGCGCGGGATTACAGGCTGAGCCACCGATCCTAGCGGCAAGATCATCCTTTTAAAAGCAGTTGTCTATTCCAGTGGTCCCCAACCTTTTTGGCATCAGGGACCAATTTTGTGGAAAATAATCTTTCCACAAATGGTGGGGGGGGTATCAGAATTATTCAAGTGCATCACATTTATTTGCACTTTTTTTATATTATTATTACATTATAATATATACGAAACAATTATACAACTCATCATTTAAAACAAGAGGCATGGGTAGAAGTGGTAAATGAAATAATGGGCAGGCCACTATGAGCCAAAAATAAGTTTCAGATTCTGACTTAAACCCTGCCACCAGATGCAACTGTACAATTGAATTTCATCAACTAATTTGCCACTCACTGGCAGGGTTTTAATATGAGTTTGCAAGTAATTGATTTATTATGATTTCTGTGCAGTCAAACATCACTGCTAATGTTAGTCTGTATTAGCAGTCACTCCCCAGCACTAGCATCATTGTCTCAACTGCACCTCAGATCATCAGGCATTATATTTTCCTAAGGAGCATGCAACCTACAACACTGGTATGCACAGTTTACAAGAGTGTCCATGCTCCTATGAGAATCCAATGCTGCCACTGCTCTGACAAAAGGTGGAGTACAGGCAGTGATGTGAATGACTGGGAGTGGCTGTAAATACAGATAAAGCTTCCCTCCCTTGCTGGCAGCTACCGCCTGCTGTGCAGCCCAGTTTCTAACAGAGGATAGGGAGTTGGGGACCTCTGGTCTAGTCTATGTGTTTTCTATTAAGTGTGTGAACAAAAATACACAATCAAAATTGTTTGAGGTTAAAAATTAGTAATGTTCTGGTTATCATAACAATCTCTGTGCTGTGCTCTGTTTGTGTCAGGAGATCTTAATTGAATATCTGTTTTTCCTCTTGGTTTCAACTCCCAGGTGATTTTACCCATCGCCTCTGGCAGGAACATTCTTTAGACAGCTATAGTAGCTTCATGAAAATCAGGTTGTCCCTCTTTTCAATCACGCATTACTTTGTAAGAGGGAGTTAGAACAGATGTGTGGGTGAGTAGTTTATTTTGTTCCAATCTTGTTTTTGCCCAAATTCCTAAACTTTTCTGTTGTTCTCATAAGCTTTTCCAAATCTTCTAGGCTCCTGGTGACTAAACTTCAAATTGTCTTTATTATAATCCATAGGTGTACATAGTTTCTTTTAATGGAAACTTACTTTCACCTCTCAGATTTCAAGTGAGTCACACACAGAACAAAGGTTTCTCCATATTTTTAAGTGTTATATAATGCCATAGGAAAAAGTCAACTTAGTTCAATAGTCTAAGTTTTCCCCGATGAGTCAGTCATTATCAGAAGTTTGTATAAGTTTCAATATATAAAAGGTCATAACTAAACAATAACAACAACATATTTTAGAAAACTAATATTCAAATTCTTGTATCAGAAAGAGGAAAATCTTATTGTTGGGTTTCAATTTTACAAAAGTTTATATTTTAAAATGTTATTTTCAGCTCTCTGTTTCTGTTACAAATACCAGATTTTAAGATGCTGACTCAATAAACTCAGACACAAATAGCTTAAACATGGTGACTGTATATAGGCAGACTTAAGAGAAGTTCAAGAAAAAGAGAAGTTTCTGGGTTTGTCAATTGAGTAGCTCATTGATATTATACATTTCACATTTTGCTACTTCTCAAGTCTGCTGGCAACAGTATTGACATTATCCTAAAATTAATTCTATACATAGTTGTAGAATTAGTGCTAAAAATGATCAGGTCACTTGTTTCTCCATCACATTAATGGTAAAATAAGAAATGTACCTGAAAATAATTGCGAAATACAGAAAAAGAAATTTTCTAAAGCTGATTTCTTCATGATTCTCTATGGTCTAAATTTTATCATGTTCCTGTTCCTTAAAAAAAAAAATCACTGACAAGTAGAATGAATTAGCTTAACCAAGATCTCTGAGGAGGGACATATGGTTAGTTTCCAGTTCATCATCCATAAACCTATGGGATATTCATACTGCCTATGGAAAAGTTATACTTAATCATAATTAGAGTTGATTTAAGTAAAAGAAAGGAATGCTGTGGTTTAATTAAACAACTGTGTGTACTGTAGGGATGTAGCAAATTACTGGATTTCTTGATAAGACCATTTATGAAGCCTCAGGGCATGAAAATTGATTGAATTACTAAACACATAACAAATTCATACTGCCTGGTGGGTGGGGCTAGACATCATAAGTCTCCATATGTAGTTTTACTCAATTGAGAGACTAAGAAAATTCATCCAAATACAGATATATCTTTCTATAGGGAATTCTTTTGTATTTTTTCTTTGTAGTTATATTTTATATTAAAATTAAAATTTAGTTAGTGATAAACATACATTTAAAAAATATTCTGTTATTATGAAAAAGTAGACTAGAGTAGGTTTCTAAAACAATGCCAGTCTATGATACAACTAAAAGCAGAATAAAATGCAATATACATAAGGGTTAATACATTGCTGAGAAAATAAGATAAGGGACTAAGCACTCCAGTCCAAGAAATAAAATACAAAACAACAAAAATAACAAAAGGTAACGGAAAATCAGATTAGAGATGCTAATCAAACATGAAAACTGAGTTTGTTTTCCAGGCAAATTCATCATCAGTTTAAGAAAAATCAAGTAAATCGTTGACTTCTATTAATTTGTGGGGCTTAATCTGAGATACATACTAAGTACAGACCCTCATTTGGGGGCTAAAACTTGAAAAGAAAATCAAAGAAGTCTCAAAATATGCCTATTACAAGAAAACCCTCTTTTTTCTGCTATGACCATTGGTTAATAATAATGTTTCCTGAACATTTGTAATTATAGATCTCACTTGGATCCAAAATTAAAATTAGCAGGAAATATCCAATCATAAGTCATATTTTGATAATTAAATGTTTAAGAAAGTTTTCCAGGTTAGCAGTGTTCCTTGTTACATAGCAGACACAGATTGAAACCTGTTGTAGAGTAAATTGTTCTTTCTTCAAACCCTCAAGATTTCAACAATGATATTGAAAAAATATTGCCTCAATATCAAATATTAATAACTGTATATAAAAAGTCAAACATAAGTAAAAGGAAGCAGAAAAAAGAAATGTATATATATGTGTGTGTGTGTGTATATATATTCCCATCAATAAATATAATGATTAAAGAATCAGCTCCAAAAAATATATAAAGTGCATAAAATAATTTTTAAAACTAAGTGTAATATCTAGAAAAAAATCTAGATACAATTCTTAGGAATGAAAGATGAATGTTAAAATTATCATTGAGCTGGGTTCGGTGGCTCAGCCTGTAATCCCGTGCCTTGGGATGCTGAGATGAGTGGATTTCCTGAGCCTGCGGGTTAGAGACCCGCCTGGGCAACTTGGTGAGACCTCATCTCTACAATAAATCAAAAATTAGCCAGGCGTGGTAGTGCCCACCTGTAGTTCCAGCTACTTGGATGGCTGAGGTGGAAGGATCACCGGAGCCCAGCAGGTCAAAGCTGCGGTGGCTGGGAGCAGCCACTGCACTCCAGTCTGGGCGACAGAGTGAGACTCCAACTCGAAATAAATAAATAAATAAATAAATAATAAAATAAAATTATAATTGAAATAAATACAGTAAACAGAAGACATAATTAGGATGTCAAATTATATTTGACATTGTTTATACTTGATATTGAAGCCTTTTTTTTCACTTATGTACCTAACCCTGATTTTGAGCTGCACATCTTTAAAATAAATAAATAAATATAAGAAAGATATAATTTGGTTAAAAAGACTGTTAACAAACTTCTGTTTCTTTTATTCCTGACTGACATTTTTTAATCATGACATAGAATGCTTGAAGTGTAAGCAACAAAAAAATCTTCAAGGGGAGCATATTGATTTTAAAAACTGACTTGGCTATACAAATATCAGAAAACTAAGTATTATCAGGGATTTAAAAAGCAGTATTTATTGATTAAATTAGGTAATTAAAAATTACTAGTGATCAATTATTTACTGGATAATTTAAAAACCTTATAACTCTAAATTTGCAGTATTCTATAAATGCTGCCAAAGAATTGTCACATGGAAAAAGTAAAAATCCATAAATTGGGAAGATTTCTTGTTCTCTCTTATGTAAGTTTGTATCATAGATTGATACCTAGCTTGATAGATAGACTAATACCTAGAGTGATAGATAGACATATATGTGCAGGTGTGTGTGTTATTATTTTCTTGAAGTTGGCAACAGAAATATTGAGTGTGAGACTGGTCTACAATAAAAAAAAGTAGCTGTGCAAAAACATGCATGGCATTGCATTAGATAATATATAAGAAACAACAGGAATGCTGTAATATTACCATTTACTGGCTACAAAAAACTCAAAGACCTAAGTTTGGCATAAACAAATGTGTTGGTAAGAGAGACACTGTCTACTTTGAGATGGCTTAACAGTGTCTGATGTTCTAAGCCAAGGATAACAATGAAGCACACTATCTTTGATGTGTGGTTTCAAATATCAATGAATATCATAGAACTGCAGGAAATCAGAGGTCAAATGGTTGCACATGGTCTCTCAGAGCAAAGTAAATGTAATTCTATAATATAATAATAAGAGCGCCTTCATTTATAGCGATTTGTGGTGTGTTGGGAGCTGGCCACGGAGGCCCACCTGAACATTAGGGATCAAGGTGGGCTGTGGACCCTGAGACCACTAGGATGTGTTCAGGAGCTGTTGGCCCATTACCTCTTCCCTTTTTTTGGTATTTAGCACATCCCATTAGAAAGAACTTTGCAGAGTGCTGAAGAGAAGTATTTCTCAGCTCAACACCATGCTTCATAGTTTCATGCCCATAAAATAAAAAAGGGGGAAATGTTGGGATCCAGCCATGAAGGCCCATCTGAATGTTAGGGAGCAAGGTGGGCCGTGGACCCCGAGACCACTAGGATGTGTTCGGGAGCTGTTTACCCCATTCCCTTCTCCCTTTTTCATTTTAGCCAAAAGGATGTCTGCCTACCTAAGCTGAAGGCTCTGTGACTGTGACAGGCATGGCTCACTCTAGAAGCTCATTGTTACTGTTTCCCATGAACTGCCATTTCGGCTTAGGTATTAGATATAATTCAAACTCAGGTCACATTTGGGAGCCTTCTATATGGTACAAGCTTCTTTATAAGATTTAAAAGTATATTTGTAGAATTAGTATATACATATGGAGAGCCGTTTTCAGCTTTAGATAGTATAGATGATTATCCGGAGTTACCAGAAATGGCCCAGCATGATCTTTGGTCTGGGCCACTTCTTTAGGAACTGGTTTGAGCTTTAATTAAGAGTTTCTATAGTGTAGGTAAAATTAGCACAAAATAGAAAGGTATTAGGATTTAAGTTAGGCATTAGGTATTGTGTATGCATAAGCTTTAGAAGTTATTATTTGGATATTATGATGTTAAAATTATTGTATTGTTTTTGAGGAACATTAACCAAGCATAATAAACAGTGAGATAATTTTAGAATTGTCCTTCCTCATGCTTGGGAAAATGACTGGTGGGTAAGGGATGCCCCTCATCCACCTGACTTTGTGTTCACATAATAGTCTTGTGATTTAATTGGGATTGCCCTTCCTCATGCTTGAGGAAACACCTGGTGGGTGGGGGATGCACCTCATCCACCTGGCTTTGTGTTCACATGAAAGTCTTGTGATTTAACCTGTGAAAATTTGGGATAAAAGACTTACGGTTGGTCCCATTAAACAGCTTCTACACTAGACAGAGTCCAGTCTGTTTCTTTCTTTCTGTTTATATCTATCCCTCCAGCTTTCTTTCTTTTAATATCTATCCCTCCAGTTTAATCACTGACACCATCTTTCCTACCAGGGAACCCCAATATCTGCAGGGGCTGGCCCCCCGCATTGGTGGTTGCTAATAAATCAGGGTGTGCATGGAGCTAAGAGAAATAGACACCTTGTGTGTACTGTATTTTAATTAATAGTAAAAGAAAATGAGAGGTGGCAGGTAAAAGTTCACATCAGTCATTGTAATACAAACCATAGCTAGTGTGTAAATCTAAACCAATTGGCTGAGTACTTTTTAATTTAAAGGGAAGGAAACTTCTTTTGAAGAACAACCTTGAACCCTCATCACAAATATACCTAGTAAAATATTTTTCTAGTATATACCTAGTAAAATATTCTTCTTCAAAAGAGTTTGCAGCATTTTGTCAGGGCAACTTCACACAGACAGAATACGTAATATTCAGACTCTTCAAGAACTATTAGATAGATAAATAGTCTGAAGTATCAAAAATTCCTACTAAATAAAAATAATGCCTGGTCAAGTTGTTAGCATGGGAGTTATAGAGGTCAGATGATAAGTTGAGCTCTGGCCCAAGCCTGACTCACAATGTGCTCAATAGGTTCATAATGAACCCTGAAGATGTTTATTCAGTCACTAAAGTTACTGAACATATAAGTAGGATAAGCATATTTAGTTACAGAAGTTTCCCTGTTTTGGTTTCCAGATTTATGAGGTAAGAGTTATTATAATAGGAGGACCAAATAAAACCTAATTTACATTGTTACCCATTGCAACGAACTTGAAATCAAAAGCAATATTGTATTACTGGAAATACTGAAGAGATTAGTTTCAGCAACAAAGTTGTAAAAGATATAGTAAATGGAACATGGAGTAGATTTAATTGGTCAATGCTGTATGGTTCTGCGTGATATCTTCAGTTTCTATGAATATTCTTATTTAACCTTTTTATTGGTGGGTCCCATTTTCATGGAGCCTCCTCATTAGTCTTGGAATTGAACAAAATATCACACTATTGGACAGCAATTGTGGTTTCCTGATCAGACAATGCAATCATTAGGTCTGGGGTTGCTGCATCCCCGTACACTTAATCTTGATAAGAAATAAGAAAAAGGAAATTTAGCATATTATTTCATCCTGAATTCTCTTTTCCATGGGCAATTCTGAGATGAGTTCATCTCATATATCTGATCCAGCCACCTCATTTCTCTTCTCTCTCTCTCTACCCCCCCCATGTCCTCACCATCCTCTATGTGTTCCCTTGAAATTCAGGGTCAGCGTTGTAATCTTTATCTGAGGCTTTAAAAGTAAACTCTATTTATTTCTGTCAAGAAGATCGATAAAATAGAAACACATCTCATGTAGTCAATCAAGAATTTTACAGCACAGATAAAAACTTTTAGCATAAAATGGAAGACACTTGTTTAGCCAGGGTTCATCAGAGGAAAAAAAGATCCAATAGGATTTGTGTGTGCATACACAGAGAGAAAGAAATTTATTTTGAGGAATTGGCTTATGTGACTGTAGAGTCTGGCAAGTCAAAAATCTGCAAGGTGAGTAGGCAGGCTGGAGTTGTAGAGGAGAGACGATGAAGGCCATCTGCTGCATAATTTCCTTTTGCTTAGAGAAGGTCTTTCTTTTGTTCTAATTCAGTCTTTCAGCTGATGGGGCCAACCCACATTATTGAAGGCAATCTGCTTTACTCAGTCCACCAATTAAAACATCAGTCTCATTCAAAAAACTCCTTCACAGTAACATCCAGAATAATATTTGAGCACATATCTGAACCCTGTGGCCCAATCAAGCTAGCACACAAAATTAACCAACACAACACTCTAACTTTAAAGTTCTGACTCTAAAGTTATACATATTTAAAATTAAAAGAATGCTATGAAGAGTTTTATGTCAAAAATGTAAAAACTTTGACATCATGAACAATTTACTGAAGGGTAACAATCAACAGCACCCCAACATGATTAGAAAGACTGAATTATCTTCAACTATTGAAAAAATTGAAGTTGTAAAATTTTCTACAAATAAAATACTGTTAGCAGATGGTTTTAAAGTGATCTTTTTTGACAACTTCTTTGGGTCCTCTTCCACTGTGGGAGTTTTTCTGTCCTCTCAATACATTCTGCTTTCTCACAAAAAATAAAATAAAAAATAAGGTGATCTTTTACAAAACTTTTGAAAAACAGATGATTTCTGTCTTATGATACCTTCATTCAAAATGTTTCGTTTATTTCAAAAGCTGTGTCCTTATTCACCCAACCTCATCCTAAGTGACTTTTTTTCCCCCAGATGAAAAAGTCTTCAAAGGGAAACATTTTGTCCATGTGGAAGAGGTGAAACAAAAAAATACAGAATAACTAAAAGGCATCAAAATTGATGCGTTCAAAAACTGTTTTGAGTAGTGGAAAAAGTGGTTTCAGGTATATTGCATCATATGGAAAGTGCTTTGAAGATGACAGAAGTTTAAACATGTAAGAATCAATGCACAATTTTTTATAAAGTCTAGGTTTTCAGGTCCACCTCATATATAAAAAGCAAATGGAAGGAAAATTATTTGCCTCCACTTTTAATGGATGAAGAACTAGAGGCTTAAGAAAATACAGTGAATTGCTCACAGTCCTACATATAATCGATTTCAGACTTAATATTTGAACTGATGCTTATTCTGTGTCATAACCCATTTACCTAGAGGTTTTTTTCCTTATTTTCTGACATATACGCTCAAGGGTTTCCCAAAGAAGAGCTGTTTATTCATAAAGTTTTAGTAATAATAACTTTATTGAATATAAACAACTGCTGCTCCAATAATTAGTTTTCATGTGAAGCTATTTCTTGAACTTTTGTGTAAGTTCTATGAAACTATTTGAAGACCTGTTACTTATAGCAGAGACAGCTAATTGTTCCCTGTTATTGCTTTCTTCTCCATTATAAATTTATTTGATTTAAGTTAGTTTTCTGAGAAGCAGATCACAATATTGAATTATTTGTGCAGTACAATTATTGGGGAGGAGTTCATCAAGTATAAAGGGGATAGGGATCATGAGTAGGTAGAGAGAATCTTCAACTGGGAATTCATGTCAAACATCTAGGAAATAAGAGAGAAAAGGGAGAGCGCCAGACCTCAGTTCAGCTGAAAATAATTTAAAAAATAAAAACCAAAAAACCTCCAAAAAACTAGAGTGCCATATCAGGCTGTTTATTAGAGAAATTGTCGGCATTGTGGGCAGGAATGGCCTGGCTCTCAAAGTTTCTCAGTGCTAAGTCATTAGCTAGAAACAACCCGGGAGGATCAAAGTCTCAGTACGAATACTTCAGGGGTTTCCAAATATGAGGGCAGCTGGAGACCATTAGTTAACTATTTTTCTTTCTTGAGGCAAAATCTGAGTTGTGCATCCTCAAGTCTGGTACAACTACCAAGTTGTCTGTGAACCTAGGTATCCTCATATCAAAAAGATGTAACTATTGAAGATGAGGTGAAGTGATGTGCGCAGTGTCTTCCTTACCTTTCAACCCTTTCCCTCATCTTCAGCTTTCACCACATTTATATCAGCAAGTGATCTTGAATCATGCCAGGGAGAGTAGAAAAAGAATAGGAGAAGCTTGATTCACTAGATAACTCCCAGAAATGTTATCACGTCAACTCAGTTAGAGAAGATAAAGAAATGTCCCTATATAGGTTTCTTTACACACAGTTGTATTTCAACTTTAACTAATACGATCATGTTTAGAGATAAACTGTAAAAATTTCCTGAGGCAGCAAAGTTTAGGGTAGATTAGAAAATGGGATTTAAAAAATAATTTATTCTGTAAAAAAACACTGAGATAATACAAACACATTTTAACATTGGTCTGGACATTGCTGTTTTGATGGAAATAAAAAGAAAGTTAAATAGTTTGTCAAGATGAAACTGGGATTTGCTGACATGGTGCGAGGGAAGGAAAATTAATGAAGAGTTCAAGATCTTGAAATTGTTGATTGGGTGAATGATGGATACCATTAAACAAAACAGGAAGCATGAAGATGGATCAGGACTATTGAAAAGAAGATGATGAGTTTAGTTTTTGTTGAATTAGATTGAATTGCTAATGAAACATTTAAACTTGGTTGCCCCATGTAAGGGGAAGATTGAATCTGTTCAGCAAGTGAAACAGATTCTTTATGAGCATAATATGTTTTCCTCTAAAAATTTCCTAAACCATTAGAGAAAGTTATGCATATAAAATAAAGTCATAATGCAGTATTTAGAGCTCCCATTTGTAATGGATGATGGTTTTTTGTTTGTTTTGGTTTGGTTTTTCATTTACCACATATGGAAAATATCTTTGGGTAGGGAAATGACATTTTTTATGTATTCGGTACATTTTCTAGTTTAACCGTTTTAAACCAAGTATCAGAGTGAAGGCATGACTTTCTTTT
Organism: Carlito syrichta; assembly: GCF_000164805.1. NCBI lineage: Eukaryota > Metazoa > Chordata > Mammalia > Primates > Tarsiidae > Carlito > Carlito syrichta. The sequence continues at coordinate 450,614 of NW_007231619.1, read as the reverse complement.
ATACTGTATGTAAATCTAAAGATGACTAATTCTTTTACATTTCCTCCTCATCTGCTTACCTGTGAGAAATACAAAGAAAATGATAGGTAAGATATAAATTTTATGTTTTCTTCTCTATTCTTATTTTTGAAATGATCTACTACGGCATTTCCCCAAAATTAAAAATTAGATTAATTTGCATCGAAAATCATAATATCTTTGACTCAAGTTAATTTTTATTTTACATTATAAAAATAGCACCCTCACACACACATGTTTATATTTTGACTTTATACAGCAGGGTTATGTGACAGTAAACTGCACCGTGATTTTTATTTATGTGTACAAACTTGAAATTTTCCAATAATTAAAACAATAAATTGAGTATCTATAATAATTATTTAACCTCCATCATTTTATTTACTGTTATTAAAAAAAAGAATCTTTGTGGTTCCAGTTGTTGTGATTTTTACCCTAGGGGCAAATACTTAGGTGTAGATCCAGCCATATCTTTGGGTGACTTAGTTAGAGATTTCCTGACATATGTAATCATGTTATTCAGACACTGAAATTGCATTATCTCAGATTGTCTGGGATGATCACAATATTTCCAAGTTGTGGCAAGAAATTCATCTTCACCATAAAGTGATCACTTATCTTCCCAAGTTGCTTTATCCCATAAAAAAAGTCCAGAGGGCCCTTATTTACTGTCGTTTCCCAATTCCATTCTTTTTTATTCTCTTAGACTGGAAGAATGTAGATGATGTTTTGTGCTTGCCTTGTTTATTTTACTATCTGTCACTGAAATAGAGATTTAGGCTGTGTAATTTGATACAAAAGTGCAAAGCAAATTAAGCTACAGGATTTCAGAGTGCCTCAACTAATGTTGTAACTGTTGTGCACAATTAAGTACTCCAAAACATACTTAATTAGAAAAAATTAAAATAAAAACAAATAATATAAATCAGAGTTGCTATTTTCCAACCTCATTTTGCTGACTCTTCAATAACAAAATCAAAATTATATATTTCCTTAGAGCTAGATAAAGGAAGAAAACCAACATTACAAATTGGCTTTATTTTTCCATTTTAATATTTCCATGAGATTAGTTTGTGAAAATTTTATTCAAAACTTATTGAACTAGTAAAAGTAAAATAAATTTGGGTTAATAAAATATGCACATTAGAAGCACTGATTATTTTCTGCACTACAGAAGACATTAAATATTTAAAGAGATATTCAACTTTGGGAAACTTAAATAACTATTGAAAAGCATTACTTTAGTGTTTATTCAGGATCCAAATACTGTAAGCTATTATGTTAATATATAAGATTAGCACATAACAAATTTAATATTTCAATATATTTTAATGTACCTAATTGCCTTAGATTGTAAAATGGATTAAAGAAATTGCCAAATATTCTTACATTGTAACAAAGTAGTTGCTCATTAAATATTCTTTATATTCTAAATGGAGCAACCAATAATTTTTTCATTCTTACGCACATTTTTATATTTTCAAGCTGTCATTTTTGCTATAAAGCTTATTTGTGCTTGTGAGTATAATATATAATGCACATATTATGATCTTTACATAAGTATGAAAGTAATTAGCTATATATTATATTTAGTACATTTATTGAAGTAAAGTATAAACATTACATGAGATATTTAAGAATAATAACTTAAGCATTAAAATACACATAGTAAAATAATATTGAATTTTTTTAATAAATCTTTTTATTTAATGAATTCCAAATTTGTAAATATTTCTTTCATGTTCTTCAGTTATTTAATGATTTATCAAAAGTGTTTTCCCATGTTTATAATGTCAAGTCACACAGGTGTCCTCTGAAGTTTTTGAAAAACAAATGTCACATTTCCCTAGAGTCTCCAAAAGGAATACTGCCTTACTGACACTGATTTTAGGCCAATGAGATCCATGTTGGATTTCTGATCTCCGGAATTAAAAGTTAATAAATTTGTGCTGTTTTAAGCAATACGTATGGTAAATTGTTATGGTAACAAGTAAAAAAAAAAAAAAACAATAAACAGAAACAGTCACTTAAAGATGAAATAGAAGAGAGTTCCAAGTAGAGGACTCAAGATACAAAATACCTTAATATATATATATATATATATATATACACAATTTTTGTGTCTATATATGTATTATATATACATATATATATATAATATACATACAATGTGATATATATAATATACATACAGTTATATATATATATATATATGCCTTATTTATATAACTTGGTCTGGTCAAAAAAGAGATATTCTCTCTTTTTCTTTGTGGTGCATGTCCTTATGATTTCTCCCTTACAGTGTCAAATAAAAATGTCTGACCACTGCCTTGATGTTAGTATGACCTGATTGCTATTCCACTGGGATAAGTGACTACTTGTTCTTTTAGTACCAAGATAATTGACAGTGATATTATGTACAATAACTTTACATTGCAGATTTGGGGCATTGAAAGATGGGAAAGAAAAGGCCAAGGCTTGAAATATGAAGGTGCTGCAAAGACAGATTTTAGTTTACAAAAAACCTCCTTTTCCACATCAAGAAATCACTGTCACCTGACAAGTGATCGACAGTTTGATTTCATTAGGCATGGCTCTGCAACAGTAAAATATATGATAAAACAGATATATTCAGTTAACCAATGAGCTCTGTAACATTGAGAAGCTGTGAGAAAGAGATTATGGCAACAAAGAATATTGAAAGGGACATACTATGTTAGAGTGAAAGTGAGAGAGTACGCTAATAGAAGAAACAACTTAAAAATCTGAGACTAGAATATGGGGTGAAGACAGTACAGTAGACTGCTCTTTTGTGTTTTAAACTGTGCAGTATTAATACTTGATTTAAAAATTATGGAATTCATTAATTTAAAAAACATTTTCAAAAATTCACTTTTCAAATATATTTACTCTACTCTAGCTATACTCTACTGCCCAAAAGTAAAACTTCAGAGACCTTTTGTGTACATGTATAGACTAATTGAACAGCATTATCTTTAAAATTATCTCCTGATAGCACCAGTTTTCTACTTGAGAGCAAAAATTGCTTAACAAGGTCTTCTTTTTTCTAAATTTTTTTCTTAGTGTCAGACTTTAGATTTTCTTTCCATTTCTTGCCCTTACATTGGATTACTTGTTTTCTCTTTACTCTTATATTCACACATGAGATATCATTAAATGTTAATTGACATGATCCTGCCAACTAACCTCAGCATAATGACAAAACAAAACAAAAAAATTACGTATCTCTTCTGCCCATTCTCTTGGCCCAACTGCCTAGAAAAATTATTTTAAAACTTCCCCATTTGCTTTACAGTTAAAAAAAAAGAACTATGCTTAGATAATAGAGAAGTAGTAATGTTTCACACAGCACAAAATGTTGTTAGAGTTTCAAAACAGTGAATCATTAAGATACATATCTACTTTAAATTATAAAATATATCATACTGTAGTTATATCTATAACATCAAGAACATATAAGTGATTGAATTGAAATTAAGCAGTTCTAATTTTCTATTTGTCTTTCTGAGCAGTGTTCAAACCCAGGTCTACTCAAGAGTTCTTGGAGGCAATTAGATGTCAGGTAAAGAAAGGCTCCCCTTGGTGCAATTCAATGTCACTGGTTTTCCTACTCTGGCAGTTGGACTATACAGCATGCTGTTCCACAGCAGGTGGGAATTTTAATGTTCAGTCAGCTAATGACAATTGTAGACCAGCAACGGCAGCCCCTTGGAGATATATTTAATGTGAGACAAGCTGTGGTTATAAGACCTGTAATTCTTGTAGGTGAAAGATATAAAAGTCAATTTATAGAGTGAAATCAAAATGAGTTTGAATAATGGGCTGTGGGACTCACACTGAAATGTATTTTCACTTTTCCAATTCTGTTTGTGTTTCTAAACTTTACTTATAATCTTACTTTCTTTATTACACATGTACGTTTATCTACTGCATTTCTTCCAAGGAATTTAGAATGCCATATCATCAATCATTAAAATAGACTTGGAAGACACAGAAAGTTATTGCCATTTTCCTTCTGCAGATAAAAACGAAAATTGAAGGGGAGACTAAATAGTTTTTTTCACCTAGATCACTTCAAAAAGTCACTGGCAAAATAAAAAAGAGTTTCAAGGTCTTTTTTGACCCATATCCACAAATGTCAGATGGAACCATGGGATAGCAACACAAATAGAATTCAAATAAACTGTCAATAAAGTCCAAATTTTTCTTGCTTCTCTGCCAGAAACAAAGAAAAAAATCCAGATACTATTTAACAAAATGTGTCTCTTCAGAGTTTATATGAATATTTTTTAAAATAGCAGGTGCTATAAGTATATGTTTATGATTTTTACATAATCATACTTTTAACTATTCTCAACCTGAGATTATAGGACAAACAACTAACACTAAATCTTAGGAGAGAGAGACATTTTTTGAGAGAAACAAGATCTCATTCATTTTCTTGAGACAAACACTGAAGAACCTCATATAAGCCAGTAAGATAATTAGACTAGAAATGTCTAACAAATTGCCAAAGGTCAAGTGGATTTGACACTCTAGGGCATGGGTATGGAATTTCCACTCCAAAGATAAAAAAGGCACTTGCTCCCCACAATCTTCTGGGGCTTTCTTAGGTGACTGAGAATCTTGTGAAGGTGTCTGGGAGGGAACTCCTGTGACGTGTAGAGGCCCTAGCGAGGTTCTCTCCTTGGAAGAACATATCAGAGATTAATCTCATTCAGTGTGTGCAAATCAGGGCTGATGCCCCAGCATCTTGAGCCCCTGTCATCTCTTGATAAATTGCCGAGACACCATTTAAATCAAATCAGGGAATAAGAGCCCCGAGAAGCTAGGTCTGCAAAAAGCACATTCAGATCCATAACACTTTCTGACTTGGTCAAATCTAACGGACTAGTTGAAAATTATGGAAAACAAAACAGCCAAACTGGCTAAATTCCCTATAACTGCAGAACATCAGATTGTATCCTTAAAAGTCCCATCTGTGTTCATTTTAATGCTTAGGGCCATCATGTGATTACTTAACCAAATGAGCAACAATGACTAACAATGAATGGTATCTTTAAAGTAGCAAAAGTGGTAAGGATCCCCTTTTGTCCCTGCAACAAACAACTTAGTGATATTATCAGAGCACTCTCAAAAGTGCTCTCTCTCAGAAAGTCTTCAGAAGTACCTGTTTACCCTTTGGCACCTTGTCTGTCACCATCTACACCTCCACTCTATCGTCTTTCTGAAGTCCTTTAACTGGATCTTTTTGCTTTTGTTTATGTTTTTTTTTTAATTTGTCCCCAGTTCTAGCATCTCTTTCTCCTTATTTGCCACTTGTTAAGCATTGTGTACAGAAAGCACAGTTCCAAAGGACTCTACTGTCATTCTTCTGCCTGCCCTGGTAGCAACCTCTTATCCAGAAGAAGTGAGGGACAAGAGTATGGCCATATCTCTTGTGATTGCACCATTCTGGAAACAACCTGAGACAGGTAGGAAACCTATGGTAACTATCTATCAACCATGGTCCAAGGCCAAATCATGGGCCACAGTTGTTAAAGAATGTTCTGACTCTTATGAAGATCACATTGGCTTTGCCCAAGAGTTTAGACTCACTATTAAGACCTATTACTCAGGTCATTTATCAGTTTGCCCACCTGCTGTTTACAGCTCCTAAAGTTAGAAAAATGACTGGAAAAAACCAAAATGGTTTTACCTACCAGGAGATCTCACCTCAGAGGATGCAATAGGAACTCTGCCTCAGCCAGCTTCCCAACTTCTAGAATTTAGATGCAAAGACACGCAGATACGAGTAACTTCTTTGTTAAATATGATTCCCTTGTTTTTTCAACATGTTAAGGATTGGAATAAAATGCAGCAAAGCTGCCAGAACCAAGATGAGTCCATTTTAGAGCATTTTACCCATCTTGATAAAATGATAAAACAATATTGTAGAATGTCAGCAGACAGCTTTTAAAACAATAAAAATAACACATTATAAAACTCATTTCCTAAATGGTTGGGATTATAAACTAGCAAATGTCAAATGACTCAACTGAACTGTGAGAACTAATGACCTGGTCAATTTAGCTGACCACTTGTACCACACAATGGTTAAAAAAAAAAAAAAAGCTTCTCAAGTTATGCACTTATGTGCACTTATGATTGCAATAGCTAACTCTCCAAACTCCCAGGTAACTACCAAAATTAAGTCCACTGGCCCTGAGAGTTATCTCCTGGTTTGCCACTAATGCAAGAAACCAAAGCATTTTAAAAGGAGCTGCAGGAAGCTGAAATGGAAACAACAGGATTATAAGGTTAAAGAAAATTAGGTCTTCTCTGAGGAAATAAGTGGTTTTTATCTCCCTGTACTCTGCTTTAGCAAACCCTGTGGGGGAAATTAATAAAATAATAAATAATGAGCTCTCAACAGCCTTAATAGGCAAGGGAGTTATTCTCTCAGTTATAAAACCTACCATATTTGATAACCACATTCCTCAGAGTAATAAAAGGTTAACATGGTGGGTGCTCATAATAAACATATCGCTTGCTTTAAATCCAAACCTTTGCCCTACCGATTCATTGGATTTTGCTTTCCTTGCAAGGACTATGAATATGATTCCCTCAGCCAGCCAATTCCATGCATTTTTGATATGCCCCAAAGCCTCTGTTAACCTTCAGAGCTGAGATTTTTCCCAATATTCATAATGCTCATATCTCTTTTTACTCAAAGGAGGAAATGTTTTTAGAATTCAAACCATGGGATTGGGGAAAACAAACAAAAAACAACTGTACTGATAATATGCCACAAGTTGGCATTAATGGCTTAAGGACGCCCTCATACAATTGAGAAAATGAAGGAGAAAACCAAATAAAAGGCAATAAATAAAAATAAACCATTAGACTCCTTTTAAAGTCTTCAGTTTTTCTGCTGACCCCAAAAGTTGAGCAATTACTTGAAACTGTTTCTTCCCAGGTTTGGTATACCTCAATTGTAAAGATGATCCCATCTTGCTAATTTATTTTCATAAAACTGAAAGAGATTTATCAAGCTTCACTTGCTGGCCCAGTCTCCTGGGTAAAGTTGTTTCCAGATATGGGGAATATGCTAATAGTTATATGATAAGAAATCTATCTGCAGTAATAGGACAGATTGCTGAAGATACTATGAAAAGCATCGCAGCGCAACAAAATCTTCTGAACTCTCTGGCTCAAATAATGTTGGATAATAGAAAAGTTGCTTTAGACTTTCTTCTAACCAAACAAGGAGAATGCTGTGTGGCTACACCACCTGCTGCAATTAGAGCAACACCACAGATGAAACAGATTCACATTGAAAGAATCTCCAAGCAAGATAAATGGTTACAAGTGGCAAAAACTACCAATCCCCTCAGTAGTCTATTCAGTTGACTTAATAAAGGACTAAGAAATGCTTTTAAGTCTGCAATTCAATTACTTGTTATAAGCATAGTCTCCATATTACTTACCTTACTATCAATTAAATTACTCATGTTATGTGCAATCAACAGCTAAAAGTCTACTGCTAAATCCATAATTATGGTAGTACAACATATAGAACAGACAGAATGAACCTATAGGCCCAGCTATTCTCAGACCTAGATTAATTTCATTATCACTAGCCTCTTTCCCTCCAACATGGTACATGACTTCCTGGGAACAATCTTTCCCAGCACAAAGGAACCAAAAGGACATTTAAATCCTATCATGTATGTTTTGTAAATATAAATGTTGATCAAAAGGAGAAATGCAAAAATAAATAAAAATAAAATCTTATCAACGCAGGCTTCTAAATTTCTGTTCTGGCCCATAATGTGTATATGTGTAATATTAGTATGTCAGTTAGAGATAAATGTCATAGTCTCTCATGATAGGCAAGTTTTAACTGTAACCCCTCAATCTTGAGAACATCTTAAATGTGTGTTTTATTTCAAAGAACTTAAGATAACATGTTATAGAGAGACAATAGATATATACAGGATGATGACAGTGTAAAAAGAGGAAAAAAAGTTTTCATAAAAAAAGCACTCCAAAATGGCTACAATTTGGACATATGTGTGATATCACAGTTAGGATACATGGGTTATTAAAAACAAGGCCTATAAACTAAAGTTGACCCTTGTCTATGTAACTGGAGGCTGTTAAATATTTTACTGATAGGTACCATCCTCACTGGAATGTAACTGCCGCTTCTCCACTCACTTTTTGTATTGTGCATATCTCTCTTTTAATAACAGTCTATAAATACTGTACCTTACATAATCTACTTTGGAACACAGGTTACAAGTTATCTCAACCTATGCTTCTCAGGTATGTGTCCTCAAATTCAGCATAATAACTCTTGCTTGATTAAGATGTCTTTGTCCCTTATTTAGGCTGATAATAGAGAATAATGAATAAATCTAGAAATTTGAAAATAATAAAAATTTCTTTTTGATAACCAGTTGATCAAAAAGGAAGTCTAAATAAAAATTTAAAATTATATTGAACTAGGGATTACCAGCAAGATGGCAGTAAGACAGGTTGGACTGTGAGTGTCTCCACAAAACCAAGTATCCATAAAGACTCCCTGCATAAGTGGGTGCATGCTGGTGGGTGAGTGAAAGTCAATCTGAAGGGAGACTTGGGTTCATGCACCCGGGGCTCTCCTCCGGAGGTGACTGCAACCCCTCACAATCCTGAGATTAAAACTGCTGGTGCACAGGTTTGTCTGCTGCTCTTGGGACTCTCTTGAGAAAAGCCTACTGAATACGGCTGATTCTCATCACCAGGCACTCAGCCCACACTATCACTGGTGACAGCAAAGCGACTGGAGTCCCGGATCTATGGAGAGGGACAATCAGGGAGACCTGGAGAGGAGACCCGCCACCAGTGAGGGGTGAGAAAATGCTGGCCAGAGTCATTTTCTCTGTCCCAGGCCCAGGCAGAGGCCTGCATTGCCCTGCCAGTTCCATCCAGCCTCCAAGTTGGGACCTAGAGGTAATCTCATCAAACTCAGAGAAACAGGAGCCCCTTCCCCACACTGGATCAGACACAGGCATGTCAGATCTGAGCAGGAGTCTTGACAGGCAGCAAGCTGGTTGAGTCTGGATCTGATCCACCCTCCTCCCTCAGTAGACCTGGGGCATCTTACATAATTCACTTTGGAACACAGGTTATGAGTTATATCAGCCCAAGCTTCCCAGGTGTGTGTCCTCAAATTCAACATAATAACCCTTGTTTGATTAAGATGTTGATTAATAGCAACCCTATTAGCCTATGCTAAGAACAGAGGGGATGGACTGTAGAGCAGAGCTGAAAGGAAGTTGGACTTACAGGAATAAGCTCAGAGCGTGCTTTGTTTTTTGTTTGTTTGCTAGTTTGTTAATTTTTGTTTGTTTTTCTTTTAGTTTTTTCTCTTTCTGTTTTTGATTATATTTTCATACTTGCTTTGTTTCTGTTATTTTATTGCTTTTTTTAATAGACTTTCTGTTTGTACACTGATATTTTTGAGGGAGAGTATATCAGTAGGGGGGCTTTGTCAGTTTCTCTACTTGTATAATTGCGTGTATGTTTTAGTTTGTTTATCTTTTCTGTCTTTGTTCATGTCTCTTTTCATTTGTTAGTTGGTACGCCTGCATGTTTTCTCTCTTAGTCATCTCTCTTCCCACCCTCCTCTCTTCTCCCTGCTTCCTTTTTCCATTCTTTTCATTCTTCTTACCTCATTTTGCTTTCAGGAGGAAAACATTAATCCCCACCGCATGGACAGATTGTAAGGCAGTGAGAAGCAGTTTCCACGAGGCTCACATACCTATCAGTGAATACTGGGATCTGTAGACAGATTCTGAATCACAGCTCCCTCCTCAATTAAAACTCAAAACTGCAAAAAGTACAGCCCTCCCCACCCCCAGTTCAGTTTCAGAATTGAACAAAGTCAGATAATCCAAATAAGGAAGAACAGGAGATTGAACAAAGAGAAGTAAAAGCTACCTCTTCATCCCTTAACAACAGAACTAAACAAGAGGGGGAAAAAGGAGTTAGGAAAATCTACACAAATGAAGAAGAGCTAAAAGAAGAATATGGGACACACACAGACCTCTGGAAGGTCAACTACTGAGAATAAAGATTTTAGAACACAAGCAATGAAAAGCCCCCAGAATGGTCTCAAACCACAAACACAGATAGCAAGACATTAATTGAGAGAATAAACAGATTTGAAGAGAAACAAAAGGAAAGAATGAAGGAGTTGATAACTGAGAAAATAGCAATAAAGAATACTGTGAATGAAATGAATAACAAACTGATAAGCATAGAAAGCAGAATTAGCCAAGGAGAAGAAAGAATTTCACAGCTTGAGGACCAAAATATGGAACAAATCCAAACTGTCAAAAACATAAAAAAGAAGCTAAAAAAGACAGAGCAAAACCTTCAAGAGATGAATAATTATTTCAAGAGGCCAAACTTAAGATTAATTGGGCTTCCTAAGGCAGAAAGAGAGACAGAGACTATTCTGGAACAAACATGCCATGAAATTATCCAAGAAAACTTCCCTCATCACATCAGTGACATGACCATTCAAACACAAGAGATTCAGAGAACCCCTGAAAGATGACAAATGAGTAGAACATCTCCTAGAAACATAGTAATTCACCTACATAAAGTAGGTATAAAAGAAAAAATCCTAAAGGCAGCAGGAGAAAAAGATCAGACTGTTTACAGCAGAAAACCAAATAGAATAGCAGCAGACTTATCCACAGAAGCACTTTAGGCAAGGAAAACTTAGAGCCCCATCTTCAAAGTTCTCAAAGATAATGTATTTCAACCAAGAATTACCTATCCAGCTAAGCTAAACTTCATCAGTAATGGAGAATTAAAATCTTTCCCAGACATTCAATCCCTAAGAGCTTATGCGGCCTCCAAACTAGCTCTACAAGAAAGAGAATGTATTAAACACAGAAGAAAGGAAAAAAAGAATGACAATGCCCTTCACAAGATGCAGAAAAAAGATTGAAAACACACATGAATCAACCCAAAAGTCAAAAGAAAAAAAACAAGCAAACAGCAACAACAATAAACTCTATAAGAACCTCATGTCAGGGATACACTTTCAAATTTCAATAATTAGCCTGAATATGAATGGACTAAAGGCACTACTGAAAAGACACAGAATGGCAAAATAAATAAATATCATGAGGTAACAATATATTGTCTTCAAGAGACTCATCTCACTGAAAGGGAACTAACAGACTCAAAGTAAGAAGGTGGCAGACAAAATTTCAGGCTAACGGAACACAATGAAAGCAAGAGTCATAATCTTAATATCAGACAAAATGACCTTTAATCTATCAAAAATTAAAAAAAATACAGAAGGTCACTACATATTGATAAAAGGTGCAATCCAACAATAAGAAATAGCATATATGCATCCAACGTAGGAGCATCAACTTTCATAAAGCAGTTTTTAGATAAACTTAAAAAAGATATTGATTCTAACACTATCATAACTGGTGACTTAAAAACCCAATTCATGACCCAAGAAAGATCATCAGGACAAAAAATAAACAAGGAGAACCAAAACCTAAAAGTGACACTTGACCAAGTAGACTTAATTGATACCTACAGAGCACTTCACCCAACAACCATGGAATATACATTCTACTCATCACTACATGGAATGTACTCTAAAATCAACCACATCCTCATCCATAAATCAAGCATAAACAAATTTCACAAGATAGAAATCTTGCCATGTATCTTCTCAGACCACATTGGAATAAAAATAAATATCAACACCAACATAGTTTCCCCAAAACCCACAAAGATATGGACACTTAACACCATGATGCTAAACAACTCCTGGGTCCAAATGGAAATTAAAACAAAGATTAAAAGATACCTGGAAACAAATGCAAATGAAGAAACATGTTACCAAATGCTCTGGGATACCATGCAAGTAGTGCTAAAAAGGAAATTCATGTCTCTACAAATACACGTGAAGAAAATGGAAAGATCACAAGTTAACAGACTAATAAATCACCTAGGGGAGCTGGAAAGGCAAGACCACTAACTTCAGCAGAAGAATCCAGATCACCAAAATAAAAGCCCAAATCCAGGACATAGAAGACAAAAAGATAATACAAAAAATCAACACAACAAAAAGCTGGTTCTTTGAAAGGATAAACCAGATGGATGGTCCCCTGTCTAGACTGACCAAGAAAAAGAGAGAAAAAGCCCAAATAAACACAATCAGAAATGCAAAAGATCAAGTCTCAACTGACCCCTAAGAAACACAAAAGATTATCAGAGACTACTATGTACACATATATGGAAACAAACTTGAAAACCTAAAGGAAATTGTGGACTTTCTGACATCATACAACCTCCCCAAGTTGAAACAAGAAGAAATTGAGAACCTAAATAGACCAATAACAACCCAGGAAATTAACTATGTCATAAGAAAGCTACGTACAAAAAAAAAAAAACAGCCCTGACCAGATGACTTCACAGCAGAATTCTACAAAACATACAAATAGGAACTGATACCAATCCTACTGAAAGTATACCAGGCAATTGAGAAAGATAGAACTCTCCCCAAATCATTTTATGAAGCTAACATTACATTGATACCCAAACCTGGTAAAGATTCAACAAAGAAAGAGGACTACAGGGCAATATCCCTGATGAATATAGATGCTAAAATTCTCAACAAGATCATAGCAAATCGGATTCAACCACACATCTCAAAAATCATCCACCACGACCAAGTAGGCTTCATCCCTGGGATGCAGGGCTGGTTCAACATTCGTAAGACCATAAATATAATTAAATACATCAACAGATGTAAAAACAAAAATACACATGGTTATATCATTAGACACAGAAAATGCTTTTGATAAAATCCAGCACCGCTTCTTGATGAAAAATCCTCGAACATCTAGGCATAGATGGAACATACCTCAAAATAGTAATAGCCATCTACAAGAAACCCACAGCCAGCATACTGTTAAACAGGTAGAAATTGGAAACATTTTCCCTGAAAACCAGTACAAGACAAGAATGCCTCCTGTCACCCCTCCTTTTCAACATAGTTTTGGAAGTCCTAACTAGAGAAATCAGACAAGAGAGGGAGATCAGGGGTATCCAAATAAGAAAAGAGGAAGTCAAGTTATTCTTCTATGCAGACGACATGATTCTATACCTCGAATACCATGATAATCTGTCAAAAACCTCCTTGCACTGATTAAGGACTTGGTAAAGTCTCAGTATAAAATAAATGTCCCAAAGACAGTTGCATTGCTATACACCACCAATGATCAAACAAAAACCCAAATAAAAAGCACAAAACCAGTCACAATAGTCAGAAAAAAAAATCAAATACCTTGGCATCTTCCTAACCAGAGATGTGAAAGGCCTTTACAATAAAAACTACAAAACACTGCCCAAAGAAATCAAAGATGATACAAACAGATGGAAAAAATTCCATGATCATGGATTGGAAGAATCAATATTGCTAAAATGTCCATCCTACCCAAGGCAATTTACACATTTAACACAATACCCATTAAATTACCAGCAGCATTCTTCTCAGACCTGGAAACAACAATACTGAAATTCATATAGAAACATAAACAACCATGAATTGTCAAAATGATCCTCAGTTTAAAAAAAAAAAAAGCAGGAGGTATCACACTCCCAGACATTAAACTTTATTATAAAGCTACAATAGTCAAAACAGCCTGGAATTGGTAAGAACAGGTATATAGACTAATGGAACAGGATAGAGATTCCAGAAGAAAAATTCAATTTCTCAGCCAACTAATTGACGAAGCCTCCACCACCAATGACTGGGGAGAGGAGAACCTATTCAGTAAATGGTGCTGGGAAAATTGGCTGACCACATGCAGAAGATTCAGACAGGACCCCTACCTATCCCCATACACAAAATTAACTCTAAATGAATCAGAGACCTAAATGCAAAACCTCAAACTATAAGAACCTTAGAAAATGCAGGAGACACTCTTATAGGAGTTGGAACTGGCAACCAATTCCTGATCAAAACCCCAAGTGCCCATACCATAAGAGAAAAGATAGAAAAGTGGGACCTCATCAAACTGACAAGCTTCTGCAAAACCGAAGAAACCATCAAGAGAGCGGCAGACAGTCCACAGTTTGGGAAAATATATTTGCCAACTGTGTGTCTGACAAAGGCCTAACATCTAGAATCTACAAAGAACTCAAACAGGCTGAAAAGAAAAAAAACAAACAGCCCCATTACAAAGTGAGCAAAAGATATGAATAGACAGTTCTCAAAAGAAGACATACAAGCAGCCAACAGATACATGAAAAAATGCTCAGCCTCACTAGTCATCAAAGAAGTGCAAATTAAAACTACACTGAGATATCACCTAACTCCAATCAGGATGGCTATCATCAATAACTCAAAAAACAACAGATGATGGAGAGAATGTAGCAAAAAGGGAACACTTCTACACTGTTGGTGGGAGTGTAAACTAATATAGCCTCTGTGGAAAACAGTGTGGTGATTCCTAAAAGATCTAAAAATCGACTTTCCATACTTCCCTGCAATCCCCTAATAGGAGTATACCTGGAAGAACTCAAATCACTCTATAAAAAAGACACCTGCACACATATGTTTATTGCAGCATTGTTCATAGTAGCAAGAACATGGAAGCAACCGTGTTGCCAATCAAAAGAGGACTGTATTGAAAATATGGTATATATACATGATGGAATATCATGCAGCCACAAAGAAGAACAAAATCATGAACTTCACAACAATCTGGATGGACTTGGAGTCTATAATACTGAATGAACTTTCACAGAAACAAAGAACTGAGTATCACATGTTCTCATTTATACAATTATCATAATACTCTAAGAAAATATTGGCAGTAGTGGGAAACTGCCAGGAGGGGAGCAGGGAAGTGGGATTGGCAGTAGTGGGAATCTGTCTGGGGAATGGGGAGCACACCACATCAAGGGTGCCTATATAATGAACATTTGCATGCCTAACCTTGAATTGTACACCACATCTTTGAAATAAAAAAAATTAAAAGTTTAAATATACATATATTTAACTAAATAAAAATGAAAATACAATATATCAAAATTTGTGGGCACAGGTAAAGTAGTGAGTAGAGGAAAATATATAGCATTATATTCTTAGGAAAGAAGAAAAGTTTAGAATTTGTAACAATAAGTTTCTTGTGTTACTAATAAACTTGAGTAAAACATTAAACACAAATCAAGCTATATAATAAAGAAATAGTGATTATTAGAACAAAATTAATTAAATTCAAAACAGAAAAACAGGGAAGTTAATAAAAACAATAACTAGTTGTTTGAGAAGACCAATACTATTGATAAACATATACAAGATTTTCTAAATAAACATACAGCTGGTACATTTATTGGTGAGACACTGAATGCATTTTCCCTAAGAGAGTGAGAAGGACAAGAATGTCTTTTTTCATGACTCTTGCTCAACATAATAATTTTTTAATTAGCTTTAGCCCGTGCAAAAGAAAATAAAATACATACGCATTAATTGGAAAGAAATAAGCAAAGTTTAATATTAAAAATCTAGAATGACTTTGCAAGAATTAGCATATAAATTGAACAGAAACACAGGATTCAAGATCAATACATAAATTTCAATCACGCCTGCATGCCAGTAGTGTAAAATTGAAACTTGAAGTTAAAAAAAAAATTGGCCATACAAAAACCTGTACCTGGATGGTTATAGTAGCTTTATTTATAATTGCCAAAACTTGGAAGCAGTCAAGATGTTCTCCAGTAGGTGAATGAATAAATGTAACATGGTACATTTATACATTGCAGTTTTCTTCAATTCTAATAAGAGCCATCATACCACAAAAAATCTAGAGGAATATTGCATACACATTATTGATTGAAAGAAACTAATCTTAAAAGGCTACAAACTGTATAATTCTAAGTATATTTTGTTTTGGAAAATGGCTGCCAGGGTTAAGGAGGGTGTGAGGGATAGAAAATAAAAATAAAAAAATTTGAGAGCAGTGAAATGTCCTATATGATATAAAAATGGTGGACAAATTCTATTATGCAGTTGTTAAAGCCCATATAATATACAACACTAAGAGCAAACCTGAAAGTAAACAATGGACCTAGGGCAATAATATTATGTTAGTGTAGGTTCATCAACTATGACAAATGTACTACTCAAGTGCCAGATGTTAATTGTGGGAAATAATGTACACGTATGGAGACAGGGGATATATGAGAACCTTCTGTGTTTTTCTGTTTTGCTTTGCTTTTGTTGTTCAGTTTTGTTGTAAACCTAAAGTGCTCTAAAAATAAACTATGTATGTTACTTTTTTATATCCATAAATGTATTCATGGACACTTAGGTGAATTCTATATCTTGATTATTGTGAATATTTGTGCAATAAACATGAAAATTTATATATCTCCTCAACATACTGATTTTATTTCCTCTAGATATTGTAGCTCTACTTTTAATTTTTGCCTCTATACTCTTTTTTTTATGACTGTACTAATTTGTTTTCCCATAAACTGTGTAGAAGAGTTTCCTTTTCCCCACATCCTCACCAATACATGGTTTTTCTCAACCTTTAGATAATAGTCATTCTAACAAGTGTGAGGTAATATCTCATTGTGAATTTATTTTGCACTTCTCTGATGACTAGTTATTTTTAGCATTGTTTTATATATTTATTGGTCATTTACATACCTTTTTTGAGAAGTCCTTTTTTTTTTTTTTTTTTTTGAGTTGGAGTCTCACTCCGTCGCCTAGACAGGAGTGCAGTGGCCGCTCCCGGCCACCGCAGCCTCAACCTGCTGGGCTCCAGTGATCCTTCCGCCTCAGCCTTCCAAGTTGCCAGAATGTAGAGATGAGGTCTCGCTGCCCAGGTGGGTCTTGAACCCGCAAGCTCAGGCAATCCACTCACCTCAGCCTCTCAAAGGCGCGGGATTACAAGCTGAGTCACTGAGCCTGGCTGAGAAATTTTTAATGAGATGTTTTACCTGGTTTATGAATTTGGCTATTTCTATTGAGGGCTTTTTTTTTTTTTGTGAGTCGGAGTCTCACTCTGTCGCCCAGACTGGAGCGCAGTGGCCTCTCCTGGCCACCTCAGCCTTGACCTGCTGGGCTCCAGTGATCCTTCCGCCTCAGCCTTACGAGTAGCCGGTATTACAGGCATGCGCTACCACGCCTGGCTGATTTTTTGATTTATTGTAGAGATGAGGTCTCGCTGCCCAGGCAGGTCTCGAACCTGCAGGCTCAGGCAATCCACTCACCTCAGCCTCCCAAAGGCGTGGGATTACAGGCTGAGCCACTGAGCCCGGCTTAGAAGTTTTTAATCAGATATTTTACCTGTTTTATGATGGCTACTTCTATTGAGCTGTTTGAGTGACTTATTTATTTTGTATAGTAATCGTTTGCTAGATGTACGGTTTGCAAATATTTACTCTCTCAATCCATAGATTGACTCTTAGTTGATTGTTAAAAATGAAGAAAGTTTTGTCATATGCAAAAACATACATGTACTTGAAGGATGTTATGCTAAGTTTCATCATCCAGGTCGAGAGAGACAATTATTGCATAATCTTACTTATATAGAGAGTTTAAAAATAAAGGGGGGTGGAACTCATAGAAGTAAAATGTAAAATTGTGCTTACCAATCTCTCAAAGGGAGGAATGTTGAGGATATATTGAGCAATTAATAAAAGATTTTGCTTGGATTAGAGTAAAAAGTGCAAAAGATCTATTTACAAAAAGATGACTATATTTCATCACAATATAACAAATTTTGAAAACTGCTGAGTAGATTTTGCCATCTCACCACAAAAGATGAGCTAATGTGTATGTTAATTAGCTCCTTAATTTAGCCATTCCATAACGTATACATAATTTACAGGTGTAACACAATAAATATATGCAATTGTTGTCTACTAAAATAAGTAAAATTAAACTATTTTAAACACACCCAGCAACAATGATACACTTAAAATAATATTCCCAAAATAGATAATTAAATGTAACTCTACAAAACATGTGCAAAATTTGTGTGTTGAAAACTATAAAACACTAATGAAAGATATCAAGGAAAATGTAAGTAAATGGGGAGATATACCATGGTTATGATTTGGAAAACTATATTTTTAAGATGTTCACTTTCCACTTTTTAGTTGTATCTCAAGATATTGTACAATACAAATAAGAAGCTCAGAAATCTCATTTATAGATATACTCTTTTGCAATGCGTAAATTCTGAAATGTATTTGAGATGACAAAGGAACTAGAATTGCCAAAGCCAATTGGAAAAGGCTTATTATAAAGCTAAATAGACAGGAGCATTGCATTAGCTAAAGAATAAACACATAGTTCACAAAAACAGAATACAGAGCCTTGAAATGGTCACACAAATATAGTCAATTGATAATTGAAAAAAGATATAGAGACATTTTGGAGGAGAATAAATGGTACTTGTGACAAATGTAACTGGAACAATTGAATGTTCTTATGGAGAAAATAAAAATAACTTGACTAAATACCACACATCTTACACAAAAATCAACTGAAATAAGTACTTTTTTAAATGCAAAAATTAAAACCTTAAAATTTCTAGAACAAAACATTGAATAAATTGGCATGACTTAATTTGCCAACATATGACACTAAAGTCACAATTCATAGAAAAATATAGAGTAAATTGAATTTTATAAGCATTAAAAAAGTTTGTTATGTAAAAGATAACACTAAAGAAATGAAATGGCAAGCCAAAAAACAAAAGAAAATATGTTATTTATGTATTTAGAAAAGGACTTGCAGCAGAAAAATACAAATTACCTGAAAACCTGACATAAAAATATAAATAACCTGAAAATTCAATTAAAAATGAACAGAATATCATATGAGCAGACACTTCGCTAAATGAGATATTCAGATGACAAATAATCATGTTAAAATATGCTCAACAACATTGGTCATTAGGGGAATGCAAATTAGTTATAAAAAGTAAAACCACTACATACCTAATAGAATGGCAATGAAGGAAAAAGAAACTTATTACTCAGAGCTCTTCAGAGAAATAAACCATCTAGATAGAGATAGATAGATAGATAGATAGATAGATAGATAGATAGATAGATAAAGGAAATTGATCCATACAGCTATAAAGTCCCATGATAGGCTGCCTACAAGTGGGAGACCCTGGGATGCCAGTAGCATGGCTTACTCCAAGTCTAATGGTCTCAGAATCAGGGAAGACAGAGGTATAACTCTAAGACTGAGGCCAAAAGCCACTGGCATAAGTCCAGGATTCCAAAAGTCAAAGAGTCTGTGTTCAAGGACAGGAGAGTTGTTTCAGATTCAGGGAAGAGAGAGAGAGAGAGAGAGAGAGAGAGAGAAAGAGAGAGAATTGCCTTTCCTTGGCCTTTTTTTTTTTTCTATCAAGGCCACTAGCAGTTTGGAAGGTGCCCACTCACACTGAGGGTGGATTTTCCTGACTCCCTCTACCTACTCACACATGAATCTTCTCAGGAAACACCCTCACAGACACCCAGAAATAACACTTTTCCAATTCTGTAGGTATTTCTTAATCCAGTCAAGTTGACAACTAAAATTAATAATCAAAGATGACAATATAAAATCCTGGAAAATATACAGAACAAGAACTTTCATCACAATTATTTGTAAAAATTAAGTTTCTACTTTGGAAAACAGTTTGAAATTTTTTATAAAGGTGAACATAGACTTAATATATGACAGCTTTCTCAGTGTTAGCTATTTACCAGTTATTCGGAAGCGATTTCAGCAAAACCTGTATTAGAATGTTTATAGTAGTTTATTCATAATAACCCCAAACAGACAAAAACAAGGATGCACATTCACATGATTACCATGTCAACAAATAATCTGGTATACCAAACAATGTATTATGCTGCAGTAATTAAAAATAAAAGAACTATTGATTCACACAACACATGGATAAGACTTAAAATAATTCTGCAATATGAAAGATGCCAAGCTCAAAATGTTACATGTTGTATAATTACACTTATGTAAAATTCTGAAAACCAAAACTATAAGCATAAGAATAAAAGTAATGGCTGTTATGGAAAAGGATGAGAAAACATGTAGTAAAAAGAAGTTTCACAATTAGAATTTTAAGATGAGAAAGGTGTCTGTATGGTACTATATGCATGATAGAATGTATATGTCAAACCCCATATAATTGTACATCACAAATAGTAAACATAATAGATGTAATTAAAAAATCAATCAGTATACTAGGGGATTCCAAAATAGAATGCAGATGGTGACAAAACTGATTATAATTGTCTTATAAATTTATGATGTCACCTGAAAAAAAGAGATGAGGAAAAGAAAGTGATTTAAGTAGTTTTAGAAACACTGTTTTAACTAATTTGTAAGGACTAAAGAGAAAAGGAACAGTACGTAAACACTGTATTCTAGATGATAAATTTACTTCTTACTAGGGAATAGTGTAGTCACTATAAAATGTCTCTACATGTATACTAGGGTGGAACAAACAAATAAATTATGGATAATGGGAGCCAGGTTCTTCACTGCCAGAGAAATAAGGTGCAAATGAGTAAGAAGGGGAAGAGGCAGAAACAAATCATTGCTGCCTAACAGAAAAATGAGTGTTAACAAATACATACACACACATACTAATGCAAATAGAAACTGAATCAAATACAGACATGTATGTCTACACAGGTGGGTAAACATACCATATACTTTCTAGCTTGGAAAACTAACAATCCCTAAAAGTAGCGGCACCCAGGAGCAATGAGCATATAGAACACAGATCTTAGTTAATACCATTCTCCAGTCAAAATAACCAGAGTTCCCTAAGAAATGACTGATTCTAGAAATGGGGTAAAATAAATAAAATAAAGCTTGAAACATATAGTGACAGAATGAAAATGTTCTCAAACAAGCAACAAAATACATTAAAAGATGAAAGGGGACTTCTGGCAAGATGGCGATGGGGTAGTTTTGCCCATGAGACCCTCCGCCGAAGAGAACACCCGTAAGACTCTCGCTCTTCGCTGGGGACAGCGGCACTCACCATTGCCAGTCTGCTCTCCACACGCTGCTTGGCTGCCACCGCCACAGCTGCGGCTCCGCCACTGCTACCACCACCGCCGCCATCACTGATGCTCCTACCTGAGGTGACCCAGGGCTCCCGAATCCATAAATTGCCCCTCCCAAGCACTGCACTGCAGAAGCCGCCTCTGCCACTGCCACTGCCACTCCCCATCCCTCACCCAGAGCCTGGCTGGTGGTGTTCCTCCCATGCACCGCTGAAGTAGCGGCTGCCACCTCTGCCACCTCTGCCACCATTACCTGCTCCCTCCTGCCCTGGGAGCTCTCGACTCCCACCCAGACTGGTCTGAGTAGCCCAGTGCTACGCTGGCCTGCATTGCCTGGCAGTCTCTGGCTGCAACAGAAAAAGATATCAGCTGGAGCCAGGAGACCAGCTTCATCTAGCTGGGCCCATCTCCCCGCTTGGGATCCAAGGTAACAACATCAAAATGGGAGAGACAGAAGCCTTTCCTCCATGCTAGATAGACACAGGCCAGATCTGAGTGGCAGATTTGGCATGCAGCCCAATTCTGAAACACTCTTCATAGCAGGCCAGGGGCAACTGACCCTAACTGTGAGCAATTACACCAGCCTGCAATGAGAGCTAGAAATCAGAGCTGAAAGCACATTGGACTTAAAGGGAAAGTCTCAGAGCATGCTTGGTTCTCCTGTTTTAATTTTTTTTTTAATTCTTTGTCTGTTTGTCTTACCCATCTTTTTTCTCTTCTTACTGTTATCAATACTGTTTTCATACTTGCTTTGGTTCTGTTAGTTTACTGACTTTATTCTATTTTATTTTTTTCTCTTTAGACCATATGTTTGTATAAGGGAATAGTACACCAATAAGGAGGTTAGTAAGCTTGTATGTCTGTATTATCGTATGTTTTAGTTTTTTCATATGTTTGTTGGTTTGTTTTTGTTGTTTTACTGGTATCTGTCTTTGTGTCTCTATTCATTTGTTAGTTGGTATGTTTGTCTGTGTTTCCTCTTACTCTTCTCTTTCTCCACCTTTCTCTTCCTCACATTTCCTGTTCCATTCTTAAACATTTTCTTTTCTTTTTTTTTTTTTTTTTTTGAGTTGGAGTCTCACTTTGTCGCCCAGACTAGAGTGCAGTGGCTGCTCCTGGCCACCGCAGCTTCGACCTGCTGGGCTCTGGCGATCCTTCTGCCTCAGCCTTCCAAGTAGCTGGAACTACAGACGAGCGTTACCATACCTGGCTAATTTTTGATGTATTGTAGAGATGAATCTCACCAAGTTGCCCAGGTGGGTGTCGAACTTGTGGGCTCAGGCAATCCAGTCACCTCAGCCTCCCACAGCATGGGATTACAGGCTGAGCCACCGAGCACAGTTTCTTTTACCTTTTCTTACCTCATTTTGCTTTCAGGGAGTAAACCTCTAACCCCACTGCAGGGACAGATTGCAAGGCAGTGGGAAGTGGGTTCCACATTACCCATTCACCTATTGGTGGATACTGGGATCTGCAGATAGATTTTGAATCACAGTTCCCCCCTCAATTAAATCTCAAAACTGCAAAAAGTATCACCCCCAACCTACAGTCCTGCTCCAAAATTGAACAAAGCCAGAGGATATACATAAGGAAGACTAGGAGATTGAACCAACAAAATTAAAGAAGACAAGGGGTGGGGAGGAAAATCTACACAAAAGAAGAAAAACCAACAGAATTCCTCTACCCTGAACAACAGAATTAAAGAAGAAGAGGAGGAGGGGGAAGGAAAAACTGGGGAGGAAAATCTACACAAATGAAGAAAAATCAAAAGAAGAATATAGGTATCACACATACCCCTGGAAGATCAGACACTGAGAAAGTGGAATTCAGATTGCAAGCAATGAAGAGCCCCCAGAATGACTGGTCACATACAAAAAACCCAGGCATCAAGACATTAATAGAGAGAATAAAAAGAATTGAGGAGAGACAAGAGGAAAATAAGAAGGAGCTGATAACTGAAATAACAGCAGTAAAGAATACCGTGATTGAAATAAATAACAAACTGATAAGCAAGGAAAGCAGAATTAGTCAAGCAGAAGAATCTCAGAGCTTGAATACCAAAATACAGAACTAACCTAAACTGTCAAAAACATAGAAAAGAAGTTTAAAAAGACAGAACAAAACCTTCAAAAGATGAATGATTTCTTCAAGAGACCGAACCTAAGAGTAATTGGATTTCCTGAGGCAGGAAGAGAGACAGAGACCACCCTGGAACAAAAATTCCATGAAATTATTCAAGAAAACTTCCCTCATCTCATCAAACACAAGAGATTCAGAGAAGCCCTGCAAGACAACAAATGAGAAGATCAACTCCCAGACACATAATAATTTGCCTAAACAAAGTAGGTATAAAAGGAAAAACTTAAAGGCAGCAAGAGAAAAAGTTCAGACTACCTACTGTGGAAGACCTATTAGAATAATAGCAGATAGCTGGGCTCAGTAGCTCAGCCTGTAATCCCATGCCTTTGGGAGGCTGAGGTGAGTGGATTGCCTGAGCCCATGGGTTTGAGACCTGCCTGGGCAGCAAAACCTCATCTCTACAATAAATAAAAAAAATCAGCCGGGTGTGGTAGCTCATGCCTGTAATTCCAGCTACTTGGAAGGCTGAGGCGGAAGGATCGCCGGAGCCCAGCAGGTCCAGGCTGCGGTGGCCAGGAATGGCCAAAGCACTCCAGTCTGGGTGACAGAGTGAGACTCCAACTCAAAAAAAAAAGAATAACAGCAGATTTAGCTACAAATAACCTTCAGGATAGGAGAGCTTGGAACCCAATCCTCAAAGCTTTCAAAGATTAACAATTTCAATCAAGAATAACCTACTCAGCTAAGTTACACTTCATCAGCGAGGGAGAATTAAAATCTTTCCCAGACCTCCAATCCCTAAGAACTTATGCTGCCTCCAGACCACCTCTACAAGAAACACTTAAAAAGGTATTAAACACAGAAGAAAAGGATAAAAGAGCTGTAATGTTCTTCACAAGAGTAGGAAAAAGATGGAAAACATACAAGAATCAATCCCAAAACCAAAGGAAAGACTACAAATAAACAGGAACAATAACAACTCTATAAGAACCTCATGACATGGATAAACCTTCACATTTCATTAGCCTGAATGTGAATGAATAAATGCACCACTGAAAAGACACAGAATGGTGGACTGGATAAGAAACCATGACCCTATTACTTGCTACATCCAAAGACTCATCTCACTACAAGGGATGCATACAGACTCAAACTTAAAGGATGGAAAACGAGTTCCCAGGTGAATGAATCACAAAAGAAGGCAGGAGTTGCAGTCTTAATATCAGATAAAACAACCTTTAAGCTATCAAAAATTTAAAAAGATGCAAAAAGACATTACATAATGATAAAAAGTTCAATCCATCAACAAGAAATATTCATCCTAAACATATGTGCACCCAAAACAGGACCACCAACATATATAAAACAACTACTAAATAAACTAAAAAAAGATATAGACTCTAACACTATTATAGCAGGGGACTTGAACACTCCACTGACAGTCCTAGATAGGTCATTGAGACAAAAATACAACAAAGATCCAGAACCTTAACTTGACACTTGACCAAATGGACTTAGTAGATACCTACAGATTATTCCACCTAACAACTACAGAATATACATTCTATTCATCACCACATGGAACATACTCCAAAATCAATCACATTGTTGGCCAAAAATCAAGCATAAACAAATTTCATATGGTTGAAATCTTGCCATGTACATTGTCAGACCATAGGGGAATAAAAATAAATATCAAAATCAACAACATTAACCCAAAGTCCACAAAGACATGGACACTAAACAGCATGATGCTGAACAACGACTGGGTCAACACTGAAATCAAAGAAGAAATTGAAAGATTCCTGGAAACAAGTGAAAATGAAAAAACAACTTACCAAAACCTCTGGGATGCCATGAAAACAGTTCTAAGAGGGGAACTCATATCTCTGAGAGCACACATCAAGAAAATTGAAAGATCGCAAGTAGAGAACCTAACATATCACCTAAGGGATCTGGAAAGAGAAGACCATCAAAACACCAATTTTAGCAGAAGAATAGAAAACACAAAAATAAGAGCCCAAATATGGGACCTAGAAGAAGAAAATATCATAGAAATCATCAACAAAACAAAAATCTGGTTCTTTGAAAGAATTAACAAGATTGATGGGCCCCTAGCCAGAATGACCAAGAAAAAGAGAAAAAGCCCAAATAAACACAATTAGAAATACAAAAGATCAAATCACAACTGACTCCGAAGAAACACAAAAGATGATCAGAGAGTACAATGTACACCTGTAAGGAAACAAACTTGATAACCTAGATGAAATGGATGACTTTTTGACATCACACAACCTCTCCAAGTTGAAACAAGAAGACATTGAGACATTAAATAGACCAGTAACAACCCAGGAAATTGACTCTGCCATACAAAAACTACTTACATAAAAAAGCACTGGACCGGATGACTCTCTAGCAGACTTTTATAAAATGTACAATGAGAAGGCGATACTAATCCTATTGAAAGTATTCCAGGCGATTGAGAAAGATGAAATTCTCCCCAAATCATTTTACAAAGCTTACATTATACTGATACTCAAACCGGGTAAAGATCCAACAAAAAAAGAGAACTACAGTCCAATATTCCTTATGAACATAGATGCAAAAATCCTCAACAAGATTCTAGCAAATCAGATCCAAAGACACATCTCAAAAATCATCCACAATGACCAAGATGCAGGACTGATTCAACATTTGCAAGACCATAAATGTCATTAAATACATCAACAGATGTTAAAAACAAGAACCACATGATTATCTCATTAGATGCAGAAAATGCTTTTGATAAAATCCGCATCCCTTCTTGATAAAAACCCTCAAACACCTAGGTATAGAAGGAACATATCTCAAAATAGTAAGTGTCATCTACGACAAACCCACAGCTAACATATTACCAAATGGACAGAAACTAGAATCATTTCTCCTGAAAACTGGAACAAGACATGGCTGCTCACTCTCACCCCTCTTGATCAATATTGTGTTGGAAGTCCTAGCTCCAGCAATTAGACAAGAGAAGGAAATCAGGGGTATCCAAATAGGAAAAGAGGAAGTTAAATTTTCCCTCTTTGCTGATGATATAAACCTATACCTTGAAAATCCAAGAGAATCTGTCAAAAACCTGCTTGCACTGATAAAAGACTTGGCAAAGTCCCAGGGTACAAAACAAATGTGCAAAAGACAGTTGCATTCCTTTATGCCAACAAGAAGCAGGCAGAGACCCCAATAAAAAGCACAATCCCATTCACAATAGCCACCAAAAAAATTAAATACCTAGGCATCTTTCTAACCAGAGAAGTGAAAGACCTTTAGAATGAAAATTACAAACGCTGCTTGAAGAAATCCAAGAAGACACAAACAAATGGAAAAATATTCCATGCTAATGGATAGGAAGAATCAACATTGTTAAGATGTCCATCCTGAGCCAGGCTCGGTGGCTCAACCTGTAATCCCGCACCTTTGGGAGGCTGAGGTGAGTGGATTGCCTGAGCCCATGGGTTTGAGACCCACCTGGGCAACTTGGCAAGACCTCATCTCTACAATAAATCAAAAATTAGCCAGGTGTGGTAGTGCGCGCCTGTAGTTCCAGCTACTTGGAAGGCTGAGGCTGAAGGATCACCAGAGCCCAGCAGGTGGAGGCTGCGGTGGCCGGGAGCCAGTCTGGGCAACAGAGTGAGACTCCAACTAAAAAAAGAAAAAAAATGATGTCCATCCTACCAAAGGCAATCTACAGCTTCAACATGATACCCATTAAGCTATCAACATCATTCTTCTCAGATCTGGAAATGGCAACACAGAAATTCATATGGAAACATAAATAGCCACGAATAGTCAAAACAATCCTTAGCAAAAGAAACAAAGCAGGAGGTACCACACTTCCAGACTTCACACTTTACTATAAGGCTATAGTATTCAAAAAACCCTGGTAGTGGTACAAGAATAGGCACATAGACCAATGGAACAGGATAGAGATTACAGGAGCAAAGCCTCAATTCCTCCACCAACTCATCTTTGACAAAGCCTCCAACAACAACCACAGGGGAAAGGAGAACCTATTCAGTAAATGGTGCTGGTAAAACTGGTTGACCACATGCAGAATACTGAAATAGGACCCCTACCTACCACTATACACAAAAATTAACTCTAAATGCATCAAAGACCTAAATGTAAAATCTCAAACTATAAGAATCGTAGAAAGCGCAGGAGACACCCTTATGAAAATTGGAACTGGGAACCAATTCCTATTCAGAACCCTAAAGGCCAATACCTTAAGAAATAAAATAGACAAGTGGGATCTCATCCAATTAACAAGATTCTGCAAAGCAAAAGAAACCATCAAGAGAGCAGGGAGACAGCCCACAGAATGGGAAAAATATTTGCCAACTGTTTATCTGACAAAGGCCTAATATCTAGGATCTACAGGGAACTCAAACATGCCAAAAGGAAAAATAAAACAGGCAACCCCTTTAAAAAGTGGGCAAAAGACATGAATAGACACTTCTCAAAAGAAGATATACGGACAGTCAACAGACACATGAAAAACTGCTCAGCCTCACTCATCGTCAGAGAAATGCAAATCCAAACCACCTTGAGATCCCGCCCAACCCCTGTAAGAATGCTCTCATTAATAAAACAAGCAACAACAGATGCTGGCGAGGAAGTGTAGAAAAAGGAATGCTTCACTGCTGGTGGGAATGCAGACTAGTACAACATCTTTGGAAGACAGTGTGGCGATTTCTGAAAGAACTAGAAATTGACCTTCCATATGATCCAGCAATTCCCATATTGGAAATATACCCGGAGGAACTCAAATTATTCTACAAAAAATACCTGCACATGTATGTTTGTTGCAGCTCTATTCACAATAGCAAAAACATGGAACCAACCATGTTGCCCACTGAAGCCGGACTGGATAAAAAAATGTGGTACATATACACTACGGAATATTATGCAGTCATAAAGAAGGAGAAATATATGGACTTTGCAGCAATTTGGATGGATTTGGAGTCTATCATACTCAGTTATTTATCACAGAAGCAAAGAAAAGAGTTCCATATGTTCTCACTCATAAATGAACCTTGAACAACTATAATGCTATAACAAAGTGATTTGCAGTAGTGGGAAACTGTCAGGGGAGGGCAGGGTGGGATTGGCAGTTGAGGCAAACTGCTAGGGGAGGGAAGGACATACCTCATCAACAAGGGTACCTGTATGATCAATGTTTATATACCTAATCCTGAACTGTACCCCACATCTTTATAATAAATTCTTTTTAAAAAATGAAAGAAAAAAAACATGAGAACTTTTGAAAGAACTAGTCACCAATCAGAGAGAGCTCCCAGTATCCAAACCTGGAACAATCCAATTAAAGAAATAAGTAACAATAATGTTGGCTTATAGCTCCCATAGTAAAATATATCCTTGATTTCAAACTGATATACATAAATAATAATTAATGTTATCTAATTATTGAAGGACATGAACAGTTTTTTTTTTAATAAAATACTTTTCATGGGTAAAATTGAGAATCCCCATAGTCATAATTGCTGCTGGCATGGTCCAGGAATAAATGCCAAAGTGGGTGAAACTTTACAGAGAAAGTAATTATTTTTATAGTCTCAAAATATAGTACACAAAATATTTTTAATAGTCGTGATTGTTTTAACATTGACCACAAATGCTTTACTACTAACTGATCTCATCAAGAGAACCCACACTCTTGATGCAGGCTGAAGTAAGTTACTTCTTTTTAACAAATGGAAAGGTAAAACTTGTAACTTTGAAGTGGAGAAATCTGGTAGGTGCCACTCAAAATCAGTACTGAAGTTAATATCACCAATAATGACATGTTTACTCTGTGTACTTCCTGGTATAATGCAATAAGGAGAGCAGTCACTCTGCGTATTTTTCCCCAAAGCCACAACCTCACTGCTCATGAAAAAACTTCAGACATATCCAAGTTGTGAAGCATTTTATAAAACATCTGCCCAGTGCTATTTAGAAATGTCAAGGTGAGGGCAAATAGGATATTCTAAGAAATGGCAACATTTTGGAGAAGACTAAGAAGGCATAATGGCTAAATGCAACATAACCTTTTCAATTGGATCCAGAAACAGAACAAGAATAATAGTAGAAAAAGCTGGTTAAATAAAAATATTGTTATTTTTTGTGTAGAGTGTGTGAATAATAACTTTTTATTATTGATAATTGTCCTGTCATTACATAAACTGTGGAAAGGGTATATATGAATTATCTTAGCTATTTATTCAAGTCTTCTGTAAGTTTAAAATGATCTATTCATGCACATTTTAAAAATGAAAATATTGTATCCTTCCTTTATAACTTGTGTTATCTATCATCATAGTTACCACTTTGTATGCTATGCTATGCTATTTATATAGCAATATTTTAGGATGATAGAATTACCGATCATATAAAGTTAATGTAACTTATTGAACAATTTCTGTATTGCTAAAAATACATATATTTATGCATAATGCACATATTAAGCCCTTTTAAATAATTTATAGGGATTACTTTGTTTTGCTATATCAGTTCTTCTTCATCTCTGCCTATCATTAAAATATAGTATAATGAGTCTCTGCAATTTCTGATATTTTATGTTCTACATATCAAGACAAAAAGGAAGACAAACAAAATAGTAAACTTAAATATATATTAATATATGTTTGTTGCTTAACTTCAGAAAGCTAACAAAAAAACTCTGTAAATGACCTTTAGTAGCAGAGACTAGATTAAGCAATAAAGCACTTGATGTAAAGAAAAAAATTCTAAAAGAAAATATCTTAAAATTGTACAATAAATAAGCACCTCTTCTGAGTTTCTTTAAGTAATTAATTATTCAAAATAATAATTAAATACTTGCTGCTGTGACTACTGGCACACAAGCATGTTGTGTACAGTCCCTGTAGGGGCCTGAGTATAGATTCAACCTGATACTAGACATCATTGGGCTTGAGAACAGAACCACACAGCCCACTGCTACCACTATTGAAGTCTGCACATATAAACCAAAGGTCTGAGGCTTTAGGTACCCCATCTGCTATGGCCAGAATCCACATGAACCATCCACATGCCTAAAAACAGGCTCAAATCATACAATGCTGTCACTAATGGAACTTGTACACATCAGCCAAGGGCCAGAGAATAAGTCCACTCCAGCCTCCACTAATAACCATAGTCTAGGCTACTGAGAAACTCATTCATCACTGGCCATGATAACAACTGATGATATTATGAATAGAAATACTGTACCCACCCCCCGACTAAATCCAAAATAAACTACCTAATTAAGATGATAGACCCATGTACAGAAAAAAGACTTTACCTACAAAGTCAATCCATAAAATTGTAAGAAGCTACTGCTACACCAGATGTGTGGGACACAACATAAGGACATGAGAAACGTAAAAAAGCAAGGAAACATGATACCTCTAAAGAAATGTAATAAATTTCTAGTAGAAGATTCTTCCCTGCAAAAATGTATTAAATGCCTGAAGAATGCAAAATCATTATATTAAAGAAACATAATCATATGATCTGAATGAGAAATTCAAGAAATAAATATGATGAATAGTTATAACAATAGACTACGTCAAGTTGAAGAAATAATTTATGCACTTGAAGACAGGGATTTCAAAATATTCTGTCAGACCAAATAAAAATATAAACAAAGAAAAAAAAAAGAATACAAAATAATACAGAAAGTTTGTATGATATATAGAATGCCACAAACAGATCTAATATTTTAGTTATAGAAGTTCCAGAAAAAAATAAATAGACAAAGGTATTAAAAAACACTATTTAGCAAAACAGTAGCTGTAAACTTCCTAAGTCTGGTAAGAAATGTAGACATTCAAATACATAAAGCGCAAAGATATCCAATTAATGTCAATTCAAAAAAGTATTCGTCAAGGCACCAAAAAGGTCTTCTCTATGGTACATTATAGGATACTTCTAAAGAAAGTAAAGGGACATCATCAAGTCACATATAAAGGAATCTCCATCAGACCAACAGTGGATTACTCAGCAGGAATCTTACAGTCCCAGTGTTAACGGGAGACTATATTTAAAGCGAGGAAAGAAAAGCACTGCCAGCCAAGACTACTATACCCTGAAAAATTATCCTTCAAAAATGAAGAAGAAATAAAATATTTCTCAGACAAGAAAACATGAGGAAATACATCACACTAGACTTGCCTTACAAAAAAATACTTAAATGAGACCTACGATCTGGAAGCAAAATAGCAATATTTATCATTATGAAATCACTTGGAAGTATAAAATTTACTGTAAGTATAGATGTCCCTGAAATCTAAAGGCAAAAAATAAAGAGAAAGAAAGAATACACAAAACAAGAGCATAATTAAATAAATGACAGAAGTAAATTCACATCTATCAATGACAAGTTGAATATAAATGGTTTAAATACCTCACTTAAAAGATATAGACTGGCTGAATTGATTTTAAAAAGTAGACTAAAAAATATGCTGCCTACATAAAAGTCACTTCACCTGTAAAGATACACATAGACTGAAAGTGAAGAAATTAAATTTTAAAAAATCCACTCAAACAGAAATCAATATTGTGCATAAATAGCCATACATATATAAAAACTTTAAATTAAGAAAAAAACATTAAAAAGAAGGTCTTTTCTATAATGATAAAGAGATCGATTTACAAGAAACTATACAAATTGCAAATTTATATGTACCAACATTGAACCACCAGGATATATAAAGCAAATTTTGTTAGATCTAAAGATAGTAATAGATCTCAATACAACAAAGTCTGGGGAACTTACCATACTTTCAGCACTGCACATTTTATCTAGACAGAAAATCAAAAAGACTTTCTCTGTATTATAGACAAAATGTACCTAACACATACGTGGATAACATTTTATCCAACAGTTGCAGTATGCACATTTTTTTGTATTTGTACATAAAGTATACTCAAGGAGAGACCATATGTTAGTAAACAAAACAAATCAACACTTTTTTTAAAAGTCAAAACTCGTTATTGACCACAATCAAATAAAACTGGAAACTAGTAACAAGAGGGACTTTGAAACCCACACAATTACTTAGAAATGAGCCTACAACCTCTTGAACAACCAGTGAGTCAATAAAAAATTTTTTAGAAACTTGAAATAATTGAAAATACAAGGACAGCATTCTAAAGCCTATGGAATTCAACAAATGCAGTACAAAGATAAAAGTTTACAACAATAAATAGCTACTTAAAAAATTTAGGAAGATATCAAACAACCTAATTATGTACCTCTAGAAACTAGAAAATAAAGAAGAAACTCAACAATAGTAGAAAGAAAATAATAATAAAGATCAGAGCAGAACTAAACATAACAGAGCTTTTAAAATACAAAGGAAACCAGGCAGGGTGGCTCATGCCTGTAATCCCAGCACTTTGGGAAGTAGAGGTGAGAGGATTGCATGAGACCAGAGGTTCAAGATCAGCCTGGGCAATTTTGTGAGACCTGGTCTCTATAATACATTAAAAAAAAATTATCTGGGTGTTGGGTGCACCCTGTAGTTCCAGCTACTTGGAAAACTGAGGTAGAAGGACCACCTGAGCTCAGTAGGTAGAGGCAATGCACTCCAGCCTGGACAACAGAGTGAGACTTAATTTTTAAAAAATTTCAAAATTAAAAAAATTGAAACATAAAAACAAACATTCAATAAAATAAAAAGTTTTATTTTGAAAAGATAATCAATAGGCCACTAGCTAGACAAACCAAAAAAGAGTGACAGAAAATACACAAATATATAAAAATCAAAAAGAAATTACGATTCTATAAAAACGCAAAGAATTATTGGAAAATATCATTAACAACTATATATTAGTCAACTGGAAAACCCAAATAAAATAAATTCCTGGATACGTACAGCGTGCCAATATTAAACCAGGAATAAATAGAAAATCTGAACAGATCAATAATGAGTATCAAGTTTGAATCAGTAGTAAAATGTCCTCCAGAAATTATAAGCTCAGGAGCAGATAGCTTTACTGTTGAATTCTACCAAATTTTAAAAAAAATGGAAAATTAAATACCGATTCTTTAAAACTCTTTCAGGAAATTGAATAGGAAGGAATTCTTCCTAACTAATTTTATGAATCCAGCATTACTCTGATTAAAAAAAAAAAAGGCATATAAGTACATATTGACAAAAAAAGAAAACTATGGACCAATATCCCTGTTGAACATAGATGTATGAAACCTCAACACAATACTAACAGACCAAATCCAGAAACACATAAAAACAAAAAAATACACTCTGATCAAGTGGGAATTATCCAAGAGATGTGAAAATGATTCAACATCTTATATATCACATCAACAGAAAAAAGGACAAATTTTACATGGTCATTTCAGCAGAAATAGCATTAGATACAATTCAACATTTCTCAACAAATTAGGTATAGTAGAAACACATCTTCACATAAAAAAGACCACATATGACCATCATACTGCATTGGAAAAAAAGTTGCAAGAGTTTTCTATAAAAACTGGAATAATACAAGAATGCCCACACATCCCTCTTAATCAGCCTAGTACTCAAGTTGTAACCAGAGCAATTAGAAGGGAAAAGGAATAAAAGTCACCCAAATGAAAGAAGACAAATTGCTCTTTTTACAGATGACATGATCTTATATCTAGAAAAACCTGGACTCCATCAAATAATTTTAAGATCTTACAAGCAAATCCAGTAAAGTTTCAGGATACAAAATCAACATACAAAATCAGTAGTATTTGTATGAGGCAATAATTTTCTGACTGATAACAAAATCATGAATCCAATTCAATTTATGGTAACTACTAAAAAATACCTAGACATAGATCTGACCAAGGTGGTGACAAACTTTTACAAGGAAAATTTCAAAATTGATGATAGTAATTAAGAAATTAAGGAGGACCAAAACAAATGGAAAGACAGCCTATGTTCTTGTATTGGAAAAATTAACATAATTAAAATGTCCATACTACTCAAAGCAATGTACAAATTCAAAATTCCCTTTCAAAATACCAGTGACTTTTTTTTTTTTATAGAAATGGAAAAAAAATCTAAAATTTATATAAAACAAGAGACCTGAAGTAGCCTAAGCAATTCTGAGCAAAACGGACAAGGCTGGAAGCATCACATTACCTGACTTTAAAACATATTATAAAGCTATAGTAACCAAAACAGTATGGAATTAGCATAAAAACAGACATGTAAAACAATGAATCAGAATTTGCAACCCAGAAATAAATACCTATATATAGAAAACTGATGATTAACAAAGGTGTCAGGAACATACACTGGAGGGAAACTCCATCTTCATAAATAGTGCTGGGAAAACGAGATCTCTATGAAAAATGAAAGAATTAGTCAATCCCAAACCCTCACCATATTAAAAAATTGATTCCAAGTGAATTAAAGACTTAAGCATAGAACCTGAAACTATAAAACTATTAGAAGACAACATAAGAAAAATACCTCTGGACATTGGTCTATGCAAAGATTTTATGGATAAGAATTTAAAAGTCCAGAAAAAATTTTTAAAAACCGATAAATGAGATTATATTAAACAAAAGAGCTTCTGAACAACAAAGGAAACAAACAAGTGAAGAGACCGACCGCCTATAAAATAGGAGAAAATATTTGAAAACTATTCATCTGACTAGAAACTACAGCAAAAACAAGTCAACAGCAAAAACAAAAACAACACAAAACAAACACATAACTGCATTGAAATGTGGGAAAAAATTAGAATAGGTATTTCTCAAAAGAAGACATATAAATAACCAGGTAAGCAGTGTGCAATGGCTCTCACATGTAATCCCAGAACTTTGGGAAGTGAGGGCAAGAGGATAGCCTGAGCCCAGAGATTTGACGCCAGTCCGGGCAACTTGGCAAGATCCATTTCTACAATTTAAAAGTATATATATTGGTCAGGTGTGGTGGCACCTGAAGTTCCAGCTACATGGAAGACTGGGGAAGAAGGATCTCCCGAACCCAGCAAGCGAAGGTTGCATTAACCATGAGCTTGCCCCTGCACTCCAGCATGGGTGACAAAATGAGATTCAGACTCAAAAAAATAAAAATAAAGTACTATAAAAATAAAATACAAGGTATATAAAACAATGCTCAACATCAGTAATTAAGAAAATACAAATCAAAGTCACAATGTGACATCATTTCACCTGTGTGACTATTATCAAGGAGACAAAAAATAACAAATGTGGACAAGATTGCAGAGAAAAGGGAATTGATAATTAAATTGGTAAGGCTATTATGTATGATAAAAAACAGTGTAAAATTTCCCTTAAATATAAAATTAGAATTACTATAAAATCCAGCAATCCCACTATTGGGTATTTTTTCAAAAGAAAAACAAAACAAAACATATTAAAGGATACCTACACCCGATGCTTATTGCAGCACTAGTCACAATAACCAATATATGGAATCAACTGATGTGCCCATCAAGAAACAAATGAATAAAGAAAATGTGCTATATACACACAATGAAATGCTATTCAGTCCTAAAAAATAATTAGTTTGTAATTTGCAGCATCATGAGCAGAAGTGGAGATTATTGTGTTAAGTGAGATCATTTAGGCACAGAAAGGCAAATATTGAATGTACTCACTCAGTCACAGGAGCTAGAAAAGTTAATGTTATAATAAATATGTACAATTATTATGTATCAATAAAAAATTTAAAAACATAGAAAACTGTTCTATAAAAACAAAAATGGAAAACAAAAGAAAAAATAAATACAGAGGAAGGTCACAAATATGTGAGTCAAATAGTTGCCATTCTATTTCATCTGCATTACATGCCAACAAAAGTATGACACACTAAAAATGTGTCACAAATAAACAAATGAATTAACAAAAACTCAAATTATTATAACTATATAAGACCGAAGCAAATGCACCCTCAAAAAATATTAATATCTTAATTTCTGGAACCTGTGAATATTCCCTTAATTTACTTTTTTTTTTTTACAGGTGGATGTTTGCAGATGTAATTAACCTAAGGAGATTGAAATCAGGATTTTATTCTGAATTATCTGGGTGGATCCTAAGTGACATCTCAGATACTGTTAAGAGGAAGGAAGAGAGAGATTTGACACCAAGAGAAGAGAAGACCGTGTGAAGAAGAAAAAAAAGAGAGGAATTTGAAAATGTTAGCCTTTAAGATAAGAGTCATGAAGATAAAACTAAAGTACATGGGCAACCCTCAGACACTGGAAAAGGCAAGGAATGTATTTTTGCTAGAGATTCTGGAAGATTTGTGACCCTGCTGACACCTTGATTTTTTGGCACAGTAATACTGATTTCAGATTTCTGCCCACCAGAACTTAAGAAAACACATTTCTGCTGTTTTAAGCAACTACATTTGTGATAATTTCCTGCAGCAGCTACAGCTAACTAATAAGGTAGCGTATTTTTTAAAACAGCAGAAACATATTTTGAAATAATTAAATGGAATGATCATTAAAATCTGATTATTAAAACTAGCCTTTTTAAGTTTGGAATAAAATAATTTTTGAAGAATAAATTCTTTGAAAAAATAGATTAGGAACTGACATAATATAAATATAAGAAATAATAAAGATAAAAGTTAATTCTGAATTATAAATATTATTGTAGTCATAAAATTACTATATCGTAGAATTTCTTTATTTAAAAAAATTAGAATGCTATCAATGAAGAAAATTTAGAGAATTATAGATAAATAATTATATAGGTGTAATGTCAATAAGTATAGTTAGCATCATATTAAGAAAGAAAATTAAAACAAAATAGAAATGAGAGGCAGAGTAGGGTAGATAGAAAATTGCAAAACATAAGCAATAAAGAGGTAATTTCTTCAGACTTTTGAGAAGAATATTTAAATTATATTATGCATTTCCAGAGACTGGAAATTTTATACCTGTGTTTGTATTAATAGAAAACACTTTGGTGTGTATGTTCAAACCTGTCAGAATTAGTCAAGAAAAATTTAAAAAATACCAATTGTACCTATAATTAGTGAGTCAAAATCCTAAATGCAATATTGCCAACAATGTTTGCCAGTACGTTAAAATTATAGCTCTTCTGGGACATACGATGCTTATTAGAGAATGAAGTGTTTTTTAAAAAATATTATCTTGATAAAATACCATATTAGATATTACAAAGTTATTTAATACTGTAACAACTGTTTCAAAATGTAGTGTTAGTCATTCCTACCAGAATGATCCACTCATTAGTCACTGATGGGAGCTATTTTCTGAAAGATGGGCATAGAGACCTTTAGGAAGGTAGGCATAAATGGAGGTGTAAATAAAAGATATTTTAGGACATTTATAAAAAGGAAAAAAGTTAGATTTTGAAAAAAAAAAAAAACTCCGACGCAAAAGATGGTATGTTCTTTCTATAGTAAGTACAAATGGAAAAAAAAAGATCTATACAGAAACAACCAAGATAAATAGATAAACATTACAAAAATGGATGTGTGAAGTAAAGTGAAGCTATTTTTGACAACCCATTCTGAATCCCCTCTCCCACACAGTTCATCTTAATCTGGTCAAATACTGACTTTCATATTTAATTTGTCACCTGGAGACAAAGTACGTCCTTAGAAAAAGAGATGAAATCATAGTGAAGTTGGGGAGTATAGTCTTGATTTAAGCTTGAATCTTGAAAACTATAATATTCTCTGTCATAATGAATCGATATTTCAAAAATATATTCAGCAAATAAATGGAGATTTATTCCATTGTTGATGGTACGATTTCAATTTTTTTGTTGATTTAAATTCTACCTGGTTTTAGAATCTGAAAGTAAGTAACACTGACTCAAAAACAAGTTGTAAAGAACTATAGTTTTCATATTTTATACATTATATAACAAAAGTGGTTTCTAAAGTAAAACTACATTTTACCACCTGAATAAAAATAGAACTGTGCTATTAGCTGAAAAATCTGTTTAGGTAAAGATTCTGAAAAGCAGTTGATTGAGATAAAATATGCTCCAAGTAATCATTGTGAAAAAAATAATTTTTTTCAAGGAGAAAAATTTCTCTTTTCATGTCTGTCTGTATCTTATTGCACTACTTTGTGTAATTTGAAATGACTCCTACTGTACACAAGAATAAGACATCTTGGAAAACAAAAAGACATATTATTCAAGAAAAACATTTTCCTGAAATTATTTTTATCTGAAATATGAATTTAAAAACAGATTTTATCGTTTATCATTTCAATGATACAGACTGCATGACATATTTTGAAGTACGCCCACAAATACAAATTTAAAAGGTAACATATATTGTTAAAAAAGTCTGAGCAACTGCTCAAATTTTATAACTATTTTTCTTTATGAAGCATCTTACATTGTATGTGAAGAAACAAATTTTTACTCAACATAAAAATATATGTGAGGTAACTATACAATAAAGTCTAGGAAGATAATATCTTTTTATGCATAAATTGATAGTGTGGAAAAACAAGTCAGAGAACAAGATTCAACATGCAGTATATATTTTGGTTTTTTAACATAATTTTTTAAAAATTATTATTTCAAAGATGTGGAGTGCAATTCAGGATTACGTAGATAAGTGGTCATTGTACAGGTAAAGTGTGGGCCTCCGTTTGGTCCACACTTTGCCTAGTTTGAGATCAGGTACCCTTATTGATGTTGTGTGTCCCATCTTCTTCCCCTGGCAGTGTCCTGTTACTACCAAATCATTTCTTATAGTATTATGATCAATATTCAGAGTCTGCTTATGAGTGAGAACATGTGATACTCAATAATTTGTTTCTGTGATAGATTATTGAGTATTATGGAGTCTAAATCCATCCAAGTTGCTGAAAAGTCCATGATTTTGTCCTTTATGGCTACGTAATATTCCAATATACCTTTTAAATATGTACCACATTTTTTAAATGCAGTCCACTTTCGGTGGGCAGCATGGTTGGTTCCGCTTTTGCTATTGTGAATAATGCTGAAATAAACATGTGTAAGCAGGTATCTTTTTTATAGAATTATTTGAGTTTCTCCTGGTATATTCCCAGAAGGAGAATTGCTGAGTTGTATGAAAGGTTGACTTTTAGATCTTTTAGGAATTGCTACACTATTTTACCCAGAGGTTTAATTCCTTTACACTCCCACCAACAGTGTAGAGGCATTCTCTCATACCCACATCCTCTCCAGCATCTGTTGTTTTTTGATGATGGCATTCCTGCCTGGAGTTAGGTGGTATCTCAGTGTGGTTTTAATTTGCATTTCTTTGATGATTAGTGAGGCTGAGCATGTTTTCATGTATTTGTTGGCTGCTTGCAAGTCTTCTTTTGAGAAGTTTCTATTCATATATTTTTGCCTACTTTTTTTTTTTGAGTTGGAGTCTCACTCTGTCACCCAGACTGGAGTGCAGTGGCCGCTCCGGCCACCGCAGCCTCGACCTGCTGGGCTCCGGCGATCCTTCCGCCTCAGCCTTCCAAGTAGCCGGAATTTCAGGCATGCGCTACCACGCCTGGCAGATTTTTTGATTTATTGTAGAGATGAGGTCTCGCTGCCCAGGCAGGTCTCGAACCCGCGGACTCAGGCAATTCACTCACCTCAGCCTCCCAAAGGCACGGGATTACAGGCTGAGTCACCGAGCCCGGCTTTGCTTACTTTTTTTTTTAATCAGTATTTTTTATTATGATTTTGTGGGGTACAGTTAAGTGTTAGGTGTACAATTACGTTTCATTCAGGCACCCTGTTGATAAGAGGTGTTTCCCCATCCCCAGACAGATATTTGCGACTGATTAACAGTTGCTTACTTTTTAATAGGACTTTTTTTTTTCCTTTTGGCACATTTGAGTTCCTAGTAGATCCTGGATTTTAGACTTTTGTCAGAATACAGTTGGCAAATATTTTTCCCATTCTGTGGACTGTCTCCCTGCTCTCTTGATGGTTTCTTTTGCTTTGCAGAAGCTTGTCAGGTTGATGAGGTCCCACTTGTGCAACTTATCTCTTATTCCATGGGTTTTTGGGGTTTTAATCTGGAATTGGTTGCCTATTCCAATTTCTGTAAGGTTGTCTCCTGCATTTTCTAAGATCCTTCATATTTGAGGTTTTACATTTAGGTCTTTTTTCCCATTAGAATTGGTTTTTTGTATATGGTGATAAGTAGGTTCCTGTTTCAATCTTCTGCATGTGATCAGTCACTTTTCCCAGTACCATCTGCTGAATAGAATTTCCTCTTCCTAGTAGTTGTTGGTGGAGGCTTCATTGAAGATGAGTTAGAAAAAATTAAAGTGAAGACAAGGAAAGAGAAATGGTAATGCATATAATAAAAAAATAATTCTCTAGAACATATAAAGTAGCCCTAAATGTGAAAAAGATAAATAAATACAAATAATTAAAAGTAGCAAATAGTGTGAATAGGTAATTTACAAACGAAAAACAAGAAATAGCAATGTAGATAGGAGGACAGAACACACCACCTGCAACCAGGAAAAGAAAATTTAAAAAGATAATTTTTGTTAGATTTCCTTAGCTTGGCAATAAAATTAAGGTTGGAAAATATTACAAAACATTTCTTACTGGAAAGGTAGAAGGAAAACCCACACTTCTTGGAGAAATGTTGTTACATAATAATTGCATAATATTTTGGTACACCTGGTAAAATGTTCCTATTCTACAATACAGTGAGTCTATGACTAAAATACACACAGAGAACCTCTTACTGAATGTCTAATTCTCTAAATTCTAATACAAGGGTGTTCCATTAAGCAACATATATTTGTTTAAAAAAATGATATCAATCAACAGAATGTTTGGCAAATACCATCAAAGAAAAATATCAAATGAAAAAGCTTGACATTTTATCAACAGTGCTGAATATCCAAGACACTATACTTAATGCAAAGCAAGGAGAATAATAAAATGACTGATATAATTTTTTTAAAGCAAAATGTAATCTACATATAATGTATGACTACAAATGTAAAAAATGGAGATAAAGTTACACAGCAAAATAGTTATAGAAGAGAATTAAGGTGCCATAAAGTGGAGTTCAAATGTATTTTATTCTTTTTTAAAAATGTTGAAAACCAATAAAATAAATATAAATAAATATTAGCACATATCAGTTTCACAGTATAAGGATATGTGTCTTTTTATTTTGGGTACTCTTCCCCATTTTTCAAATACTCTTCAAATGACAATTAAAAAACATAAACAGAGCAAGATGGCTGAATAAAGGTGATTAACACTCATCCCCCCTCAACTATAGTACAAAACAACCAATAAACAACAGATGTTGTCTAGAGTATTTTAAGAATGCCAGAGTACAGCAACAGAGTCATGGAGATCCTGTAGAAAACAGAAGCTCAGGATGATCACACAGAGAAGAGAATGAACCACCCTTCTGCTCCTACTCCCTATCCCCAGTTGAGATCAGCTCAGAACAACAACAAAACAAAGCTTATCACTAAAGAAAACCACCAATCCACAAAATTAAGCAATAAGAGAGAGAGAAAACAAAAAGTCATATACAAAACCACAGAAAAATAATTAACTAAATGACTAAAGGAAGTTTTAATCTATAAGTCATAATCATGAACGTAAATGGACTAAATTTCTTAATTAAAAATATACAGGGGCTGAAAACATAAAAAAAGTCTTCAAGACCTAAACACACACTGCATCCAAGAGATCCACTTCACCTGTAAGAGCATAAGAAGACTAAAAGTGAAGAGATAGAAAATGATATTCCATGCAAATGGAACCCAAAAGAGAGAAGTATACTTATATCAGATAAAATATACTTTGTCAAAAACTGTAAATATACATATAAGGTCATTATACAATGATAAAGTTATAAATTTAGTGAAAGGATATAAAAATTATAAACATATATGCCCCAAATGAAGAGAGAAACTATTAGATATATAAGGAAAGATAGACTGCAATAAAATAATGTGGGGGAATTCAACACCCCATTTTTAACAATGGACATATCATTCAGACAGAATATCAGTTAAGAAACATCAAATTTAAACTGAGCACTAGACCAAATTGACCTAACAGCCATTTACAGAGCCTTCCACCAAACAGCTACAGAGTACAGAATATACCTTCTCAATAGTACAAAATTTTTTTTTCTAGGATAGAATATGTAGTAGGCCACAAAGATAACCTTAGCAAGTTTTTGTTTAATTGAAGTTATGTCAAGTATCTCCTCTGACCATAATAGAGTAAAACTAGAAAGCAATAACTGGAGGAATTTTGCAAAATATAAATACATGAAAACTAGACAATCTGCTACTGAACAATGAATCAATAAAGAAATTAAAATGAAACCATGAAAATGTTTTGAGACAAAAAAAATGGAAACATATTTCAAAATCTATGGGCACAGCAAAAACAGTTCTAAGAGGAAAATGTATAGTAATAAATGCCTAGATTAGTAGAAATATCTCAAATAAACAACCTAATGTTGTGCCTCAAGAGACTAATCAACAAAGGAAAAGCTAAACCCAAAACCAGTAGAGGAAAATTAAATGGAAATCAGAGCACCCAGATAAGTATAATAAAGAGCAGAAACACAATACACAAGATAAAAAGAAGAGTTTTTTTTCATTTAATAAGAAAATCAGCTTATTAGATAGACTAATAAAAAATAGAGATACAAGTGAATAAAGTCATAAACGAAAAGGAAGACAGTAACCTGATAACACAGACACATAAAGAATCACGAGACTATTATAAACGATTTTACACCAAAAAACTGGAAAAACTAGAAGAAATTGCATATATCATTGTATGCAATTATATATGTACTTATATGTGTGTATGTATGTATGTATATGTGTGTGATGTGTGTATATATGTGTGTGTGTATATATATATAAACTGACAAAATTGAACTATAAGGAAATAGAAAATCTGAACAATTCAGTAATGAGTAATAAGATTGAATCAGGAATAAAAAGTGTCTGTCAAAGAAAAGCCCAGAACCTAAAGGTTTCATTGCTGAATTCTACCAAACATTGAAAAGACTAATACAATTATTTTAAAAACTAGTACAACAATTGAAGGAAAAAAGAGTTCTTCCTCATTCATTTTATTAGTTCAGCATTACCTGATCCCAAAAATAGGAAAAGACATAACAACAGTGAAAAGCCTCTGGCCAGTATTCATGGCCAGGTTAGAAGTAAAAAAAACCTCAGCAAAATACTAGCAAATTACATTTCACATCACATTAAAATTATCAGTCACTATGATCAAATGGTAATCATCCCAGGGTGCATGGGTGGGTTAACAAATGCAAGTCAATAAGCATAACATATCCCATTAACAGAATGGAGAACAAAAAGAATATGATAATTTCAATAGACATAAAAAGCATTTTGTAAAATTGACATGCTTTAAAAACATTTCATAAAATATCTCTTCATGATAAAAAAAAACTTTCGACAAATAAGATACAGAAGGAATGTAACTAAACACAATAAAGGTCATACATGACAAACCATATATGACAGCATCATCATGAATGAGGGAAAGTTAAAAAGGTTTTCTTCTAAGATCCTGAACAAGACAAAAATGCCCATGTTCATCACCTTTATTTAATACAGTTCTGGAATTCCTAGCCAGACAATTAAAAAGAAAAAGAAATAAAATGAATATAAGTTATAAAAGAGGAAGTCATAGTCTCCCTGTTTGTAGATGACATAAAGTTATATATAGAAAACCCTAAAACTTTACCAAGAAGTTGATAAATCTAACAAACAAATTGAGTAAAATTGCAGAATACAATATCAACATACAGAAGTCAGTAGTCTTTCTTCATACCAATAGTGAGCTACACCCAAAATAAGGTATTTAGGAGTGAATTTAACCAAGGAGATGAAATAGCTTTACAATAAAAGTAATGAAACATTGATGAAAGAAATTGAAGAAGACATAGCTAAATGAAAATATATCCCATGATCTTAGATTGGAGGAATTAGTATTGCTAAAATATTCATAATATCCAAAGCTATCTACAGATTCCATGCAATCCCCATAAAAATCCCAATGACATTCTTCACAGAAATATAATAATAATAATAATAATAATAATGATAATAAAATGTATGTAGAATCACAAAAGATACTGAAAAGTCAAAGAAATATTGAGCAAAAATTACAAAATTGGAGGTATCACATTACCTGAATTTAAAATATACTACAAAGCTTTAGTAATTAAAACAGCATGATAGTATCATAAAAATAGAAACATAGAACAGTAGAACACAATCAAAAACACAGAAATAAATCCACATACTTAGAGCCAATTAATTTTTAACAAAGAATCCAAGAAGCTACATCGGGGGGGATAAAACTGTCTCTTCAATAATGGTAGATGAGAAACTGGATATTGGCAACCAGAAGAATAAAATTAGACCTTTATAATTCACCATATATAAAAAAATCAACTCACAATAGATTAAAGACTTACACGTAAGACCCACAACAATTAAACTACTATAAAAAAACTTGGAAGAAAAAATATTTCATGACATTTCTCTGGTCAGATTTTTTGGCTAAAATCCCCAAATCCTAGCAATAATAGACTAAAAACTGGAAATCTTC
Organism: Carlito syrichta; assembly: GCF_000164805.1. Taxonomy (NCBI): domain Eukaryota; kingdom Metazoa; phylum Chordata; class Mammalia; order Primates; family Tarsiidae; genus Carlito; species Carlito syrichta. Next base: position 405,727 of record NW_007231619.1, on the reverse strand, counting down.
CACAAAGCAAAGCAAACAATCAACAGAGTAAAGAGATAACCTAGAGAATGGCAGAAAATATTTGCAAATTATGCATGTGAAAAAGGGTTAATATCTAGAATATATAAAGAACTCAAATCAGTATCAAAAAAACCCAAATAATTTGATTAAAATATAGTCAAGAGATGTAAATAGACATGTTTTAAATGAAGATATACAAGTGACCAACAGGTACATGAAAAAATGTTCCACATCACTAATCATTAAAATCACAATAAGATATATAATACCTCACACCTCTATGGATGACTATTATCAAAAAGTTAAAATTTAACAAATGTTGGACAGATGCAGAAAAAGGAAAATACTTACATGCCATTGTTTGGTTTGTAAACTTGTATAGTCATTGTAAACCAGTACAGAGGTTTCTCAAAAAATCAAAAACACAACTATCAATATTATCCAGCAATCTAATTACTGGGAATATACTCAAATGAAATGAATTGGTATGTCAAAAAGGTCTCTGTCCTCCCATATTTCTCGCAGCACAATTTATAATAACTAAAATATAGAATCAACTAAATTATCCATTAATGGATGAATGAATGAAGAAAATGTGGTATGCATATACACAAGAAAATACTATTCAGCTGTATAAAATAATTAAATGCTGTCACTTTTAGCACCATGCATGAACCCGGAAGACATTATGTTATGTGAATATCAGGCACACTGAAGTAACATATGTCCTATCATCTGATTTGATATCATGACATCAAAACAGTGATTTCTTTCTGATGTACATTCATTCTGGTCTAGTATCATTGATCATCCAATTAAGTTAAGATAGAGGGTTTGTTAGACTAGAAAATTAGAATATCAGTTGTATACATGGAAAATATGCTATCTTCATAACTATTGGATATTGTTACACAATTATATAAGCATGAAGTAATGCAGATGAAGTAACTGTTGATAAGCTGGGTTAAAAATATAAACAGAGCCAAAGAAGAGCCTTTTCAATGCAGGTCTTCAACTATTATGGTCTTGCTGAAAGATATTGAATGTACTAAATATAACCCAAAGGAAAGATCATTCAGTTATAAAGGCATTATTACTGGTATTAATAATATTGTATAAACTGGGCTTGGTGGCTCAGCCTGTAATCTCGCGCCTTTGGGAGGCTGAGGTGAGTGGATTGATCGCCTGAGCCCGCGGGTTCGAGACCCGCCTGGGCAGCGAGACCTCATCTCTACAATAAATCAAAAAATCAGCCGGGTGTGGTAGCGCGTGCCTGTAATTCCGGCTACTCGTAAGGCTGAGGCGGAAGGATCGCTGGAGCCCAGCAGGCGAGGCTGCAGTGGCCAGGAGCGGCCACTGCACTCCAGTCTGGGCGACTGAGTGACACTCCAACTCAAAAAATAAATAATAATAATAATAATAATATTGTATAAACTTATTCATTCTCAATCCACGATAAAACATGAAAAAAAACAGAGGACATTAAAAAATGTCAGACAGAAAATAATACTGAATTATTTATTCATATGGAGACTCTTAAATAGTTGAACTCATGAGAAGAGTAGAATAGTGTTTATCAGAGGTTGGGCAGAGGAGGGAGAGAGAGGAACTAAAGAGAGATTGGTTGATAGGCACAAAGTTTTGTTTCCATTCTGATTTTTTACTAACAACATACTATCCTAAATGCTGCTCTGTTCCATTTTAGTAAATAAGAGAAAGTATATCTTCATTATTCCAACTTGAAAAATATTTTTTAGAGTTTAGCATTCATATTGGTTCAATCAAAACATTAAGATCACCTTGTGGATTTTCCTACTCTCTAATCCAAACTAGCTAAATAAATAGTGTAAACTTCTTATCTCAAAGTTTACACACAATCTCACAAAAACAAAGTAACTAAAACAATGAATTACATATTGCAAGGTAAAATGTAGCACACTTGGAGAAGGTGATTATGACTGCAAAGGAACACTAATTATGCATTTTGATGAAGAGATGATGGTTCTGAATATTCCCATCACAAAGAAATAGTAAGTAATTGAGGTGATGAATACATTAAATACCTTGATTTAATGATTACACAATGTATGCATGCATCAAGTCATCACATCATAAATTTGCACAATTAGTGTGTATCAATTACAAAAAAAAATAAATCTGAAAAATAAATAATGATACCCAAGAATAGGTGTTTTCCTTCTAATGGCTAAAAGGTAAGCATTAAAATGATGTAAGAGCCATTTGATAATTTTTTTTTGAGTTGGAGTCTCACTCTGAAGCCAATTTAATCTTCGTAGAGAAAAAAATCTTAATGTTGAAGAGAAACAAAACTTCAATTTAGTAAAGGATAATTAAGAAAATGTCACTCAAATTATCAAAATTTACTTTAATGTGTACTTAGTTACTCATGTAACTTTTTTGAAGTCAATTGTATCATATATCATAACCTAATGATGGGAGTTTCATCCATCACTTTTACAATCTAGGGGACAAGTCACAGACAGCAGGGAACAAGGTAACGAGAGCCGGTTCTGCTGACCACAAGATACAACCACCAGTTTACAGGCTTTATTTACAAATCATAGAAGTTTTTTTCATACCGATCTAAAACTATTTTTAAAATGGAAAGTATCTACATGTATTTATTTAAATTATACCACACCTGATAGCATAATTAGTATTTGATAATGTTCTTCATAAATTCCTGATATAATTAACTAAAATCAAACTTAAAAATATATTGCTAAGTTGATTAAAACAACCTCATTTCAACAGATGTAACATTAATAATGAAGCAATAGACATATTTGCATAAATTTTAGTAATAAAGATTACTGTCATCATCTTTTATCACTATATTAGGAGATTTTTTGATAGTTTCTAGTAAACAAAAATACATGAAAAAGAAATAACGACTAACAATATATGAAGAAAAAAATGCAATTATGTGTGAAAATGTAACTTGTTGTTTTGACAAGCAAGGTAATTAGCTGAAAAATGATTTAAAAAATGTAATTGCACTATTATTTGAAAAATTGTTTTGGAAAACCAAAAAATTATTTATGTACAAACAATTGAAGGCATAAGAATATAAGGAAATAAAATACTTTTGCATAGACACAACAACACAAAAATGAAAACAAATGGCAATTGGCCTTAAAATGAAGTATCTTTTTTTTTTTTTTTTTTTTTGAGTTGGAGTCTCACTCTGTCGCCCAGACTGGGAGTGCAGTGGCCGCTCCCGGCCACCGCAGCCTCGATCTGCTGGGCTCTGGCGATCCTTCCGCCTCAGCCTTCCGAGTAGCCAGAATTACACGCATGCGCTATCATGCCCGACTGATTTTTTGATATTTTGTAGAAATGAGGTCTCGCCTGCCCAGGCGGGTCTCAAACCCACGGACTCAGGCAATCCACTCACCTCAGTCTCCCAAAGGCGCGGGATTACAGGCTGAGCCACCGAGCCCGGCTGAGAAGCAATCTATTTAATGATCTCCCCATTCTTGGCATTGAGTCGGTTTGGGATTTTTTCCATTGTTTGAATTAATGATGTTGTTGGAGGCCATGCACTTCAATCTTTGTCTAAGGCTTCAATTAGTTCCTTAGGATGGATCTCTGAAAATGAAATTCGTGGACACAGGGCCTACTTTGTTTAAAGCCTTTTGATAACTGTGGTCAATTGAGTGCCCCCAAATTTATACTAACAGACATATAACAGTCCATTGGTTTATGAAAATTCCTTTTCTCCATGTGCTCACCAACATTGAATAATTTAGTGGAAAACAAAGCAAAAATAATTTGCAACCATATATTTGATAAAAGTTTAAAAAAGTCACAAGTTTCATTAGTGTTTCTTTATTTTTTATTTTTTGAGTTGGAGTCTCACTCTGTCACCTAGACTGGAGTGCAGTGGCCGCTCCCGGCCACCGCAGCCTCGACCTGCTGGGCTCCGGCGATCCTTCCGCCTCAGCCTTCCAAGTAGCCAGAATTACAGGCATGCGCTTACCACACCCGGCTGATTTTTTGATTTATTGTAGAGATGAGGTCTCGCTGCCCAGGCGGGTCTCGAACCTCAGGCAATCCACTCACCTCAGCCTCCCAAAGGTGCAGGATTACAGGCTGAGCCACCAAGCCCGGCTGAAGTATCTCTTATAAAATTCACTTATATATTTAAAAACTAAACTAGATACATGCAATTAGTGATATACAACTATTATGTCATTTCAAATTACTGATACAGCTAAATCAATTAAATTCAAATGCCAATAGGATTAGAGAGCAGGAAAATCCACAAGTTGATCTTCATGTTTGATTAAACCAATATGAATGCTAAACTCTAAAAAATATTTTTCAAGATGAATAATAGAGATGTACTTTCTCTTATTTACTAAAATGAAACAGAACAGCATTTAAAATAGTATGCTGTTAGTAAAAAATTAGAATAGAAAACATAAACAACTAACTAAATAAATAATGTAAACTCCTTATCTCAAAGTTTACACACAATCTCACAAAAACATACTACTAAAACAGTGAATTACATATTGCTAGGTAAAATGTAGCACAATTGGAGAAGTTATTACGACTTCAAAGGAAAATTATTGATGCATTTTGATCCAGATCTTATTCTGTTTTCAGGATTTTATACTAATATTGTAAGAGATTTTGGAAACAAACTTGTAAAATTATTTTTATAACCTATTTAATATTATTTCCAAAGTGGAAACTACTTGTCATTTATGTTTTAATTATTCTACACTTACTAGTTTGGAAATAGTAGAGGCAATTAAAATCAAATTTAAAGGAGTATTTAATCACTAGAAAATGAAACCTGTATAATTAAAACATTGTACTAAATAAATACATTTTATGTAAAATATATGTGTATAAATACATAAATTTAAATTCATAAACTAATTTGGAAGCTATTCAGATAAATAATTGTCAGATTTTTTGGGCAATATTCTTATATTCCCCATATTTTCTAAAATAATAAATTATTTTTAAAATCAACTCAAATACACAGTAAGTGTAAAAGTAAAAAATAGACTGGAGAAATTCTACCATTAAACAAATGTGATTTCATAGTAATTACCACGTTTTTCTCTTTAGAAAGTCAAGTACTTAATTTAGCATAGAAAGAAAGCTACACAATTATCAAATAGTTATTTTAAAATTATAGGTAAAACCTTTATTTCCTTCCATTGCAATCACAACCTCTGCACTTTTCCACTTCTTGTCAAGAAACCAAAGTAATAACTCATCACAATCAAGAATCCTTCACATTATTTTAATGTATTTTTTATGAATTCCCCATTTTTTACTTAGTCCCTGGTTATTTTTTTTTTTTTACTGGAAACTATAGTATATCATCTTTTCATATAATATACTATAATTTAAGTAATATTATATCTTAATTCTTCTATTTTCTCCATTTGAAATCCCACAATTTGGAATTAAACTTACCTGCCTCTGTCTTCCTATACATCATAGCATCATGGTAAAAGGTAAAATATGAGCAGAAGCCATAAAATAGTGATAGGCTATTTAAGGAATATTAATAATTTTAAAATAATATTATATTCAATTTATAAAACAATTTATTGTATCTAACCATCTTGCATTTTAAAAGATTAATTAATACATTATGCAATTGAAATGGCCTCATATTTTTTACATACCTATAATAGATACATTTTATAAATTTTATACTCAATCAATATACACAGCAAAGAGTGTCAAAGTTAATATATAATAACAAGATAAAAAATAAATACAGATATAAGAGCAAAAAAGTTTTCAAAAGATTTTATTTCAAGAGTTCAATGTAATTATTTTTTCTTCAAGTTTACATATTTAAAAAAAAAAAGACCATTTATGTAAATTCTCTCTTTGTCCTATTGTGTTTTTATCTTTTTGTACTGCTGTAACAGTTTATTATACTTAAGTTTGAACTGTTAACATAAAACTGTAAAATATTTCCCATAAAGTTATGCCACATGTATCTATCAGAATTTTTTATCTTCTTTAATACCTACAGGCTTAGACATATTCTCTGAAAAGTTTTTCAACAATTATTTTTGTAACCAAAGTTAAGAAGCATAATTTTCCAGTTGTTTCACTTCAATATTTTCAATATCAAAACAGAAAACAAACACACAGAAAAATTGGTCACTAACAGAAATCCTAATTCAGTAGCAATAAAAATTTGTCATGTTACAGTGTAAATCTGAGATCCAAAGGTAGTCATATTCATAAAATAGCTTGAACTACTGCAGCCCTTCTCTGGACAGCAGACAACTTAAGACGTCTGGGTCTTCAAAATCACCCAAAGACATTCTAATTATTCATGCAAACTTCTCCTATGCTATTTTGAACAGCTGGATGGATTTTGTATACATCAGTCCTTCTAGAGAACGTTCTTAAGACATAGTCTGTGTAAAGATTAGGCAAGAATCTGGGGTTCTAGTCCCAAGCATACTCCCAATGAATTTCTATTCTTGCAAAATAATATAGATTTAGAACGTCTCAGTTTGATCATCTATTATATAAGGGAGTTGGACTCTAAAGTTCTTTTTTACTATCAGATTCTCTGAAAAATAAAAATAACCTTTTTTTTCTAATCTATGAAGTACAATATGTGGCAGAGAACAAATACATTTTAGAGATGAAATTAATGGTAATATTTATTGAATTATCTTTTTATACTGATGAAGAAAAGCAAGTTCTAAGAAATTTCAAGTTGTGCCCAAATTTCTAAGATTCACATAGTCTCTGTATTCATATTTTTACTATACAGATAATGTGAGCTTACATTTCTCATATGCCAAGTACTTCTTTAAATATGGAGTAGAAGTAGGCAGGTAAAGCCTTAAGACTAAATGCAGGTTTGACGCCTGTGAAAGGAGAAAAGAAGAGAGAAATGATAGGGTAGGAAGAACTTTATACTTTGTATTAGTTTTATAAAACTGCCATAACAAAATATCACTGACTGGGATACTTAAATAACAAAAATATATTTTCTCACATTCAGAAGGTTGGAAGTCCAAGGTCAAGGTGCCAGCAGAACTGGTTTCTCCTGAGGTCTCTCTGCTTGGCTCACAGTTGGCCACCTTCTCACTGTGTCCTTATACGGCCTCTCCAGTGTGTGCATACATCCCTGGTATCTTTCTCTTCTTATGATGACACCAATTCTATTGGATTAAGGTCTCCCCCAATGACCTCATTTAACCTTAGTTACATCCTTAAACATCCTTTCTCCAAATATAGTCACATTGGGAATTTAGACTTTAACATATAAATTTGAGGGGGAAAAGACACTGTTCTACTCATAACAGACCTCAGAGTAGTTTTGAGGAAGCATCCGCATGACTGATGCAGAGTTCCTCACCAAAGATTGCTGTCTGCTGGAGCCTCACGTTGGGCAGAAATAGCCTGACTCAGATACACCCGTGGAGCTCAGAGTAAACTGAACGATGTGTGACCTCAGTATGAATGCCTCAATGGACCCAAAGTGTGCTCAGAAACTTGTAGTCAGCTTGGCTTTCCAATTGCAGGTTCTCCCTAAAGGGAGAACTAAGTATTGCATCTCCTCACGTCAAGGTCTCATGGTCTTCCTCAAAGGAAAAAATCGATGTCATTTCCATTACAAGTCATGGGGATGAAGGGATAATCAGTGTTCAGATTCACAGGAGTCTGTGGAGTGACTAACTGATCACAGCATCCCTACTAAGGAGTTTTTAGACCTGTATAAGTAGAACATGAATGGTAGGGAGATTGATTAAATGCACCATAGAAGAGATTCATAGTGTTTTTTCTTTCTTTCTTTTTAAATTTTTTATTTTAAGGATGAGTGATACAATTCAGGGTTAGGTTTACAAGTGTTCATTAGGCAGATACCCTTGTTGATGAGGTGTGCCTCCCCTCCCCTGGCAGTTTTCCTCGACTGCCAATCCCACGCCTCCTCCCCTGGGTGTTCTACTACTACTGCCAGAGAGTCATTTATTCAGTTTTCAAACCTGTATCCCTTTGACTGAGATCAGGTTCCTCTGAGAAATAGCCCTGCAATTTGGTCAAAAGTGTATACTCAAAATCTTATCCCAGAAGGACTCCACAGCAATTTTTCAGGTGTTATGCACTGAGGAAGAAGAGAGTCACAATGTGAAGATTTTTGAATACTGACTCTATGCTTATGCTAATCTCTGTAAATTTAGCTGAATGCCATGAAATCCAGGGCTTTCATATATCCATGAGAAATCCTAATTCAGAAATCCTAAATATCTGCCCATCTATCTATCTATCTATCTATCTATCTATCTATCTATCTATCTATCTATCTATATCTATAGATCTGTATATCTATATATATCTGTATGTGTATATATATACATATATATATATCTTGAACTAAAATGTATACTAATAATTAGCTCAGAATTCCAGTGTTTGCAACCAGTCATTAAGACCCACATTAGTTTACTAACTAGATGACTTGGCATTGTTATAGGAAGAGATGTCAAGTAAAAGAGTGAAAGCTGGTGGAAATACTCAATCACTCACTGTTCAGAACTGAACCGAATCCAAGGGGAATTGTGGAGACAAATATTATTTAAAGTGTCTTGAAATATACAGGAGTTGAGATTATATCACACTCCTTTTAACTCACATGAGTGACGTGATCTGGCAAAAGCCAGACTGATATTGGAGAACAACTAGATTGATGGCAGTATGACCTATTGATGTCTATAAGGAATATTGATGTCAGTAGCAGCTGTTGGTCTCGTATGCACTATCTTACTCAAGCAAATCAAACTAATTCCCCCTAATAAGATTTATAGAAATTACCTTAGAACCTTTTCCTATCCTGATTAATTAAGATCATCAGGAATAGAGAGCAGTACAAATTTTCTCTCTGGTATATCATAGTCTAGAGGAGTTTGATTGTCTTGGCTTCACATAGAACATCATACTAACCCATAACATCAATGAAAACATACCTGTAAGACAGAAAATAACTAACTCTGTAGATGCATCAGTAGAAGAAATGAAGATCTGAGGGTGGAAGGGTGGGAGTTAAACTTTAAGAATGTTGATGGGCCTGCCAGTTCTTTATTTGGATCCTTTGGTTTGATGTGCATTTATATCACATTTAAATTAATAAACAATTTACTGCTTTTTGCACAATGCCTGTGGGAAACATATATGATTTTAGAAACAGCATATGTCATATCTGAGTGTGCTCCTTATCCATTAATGAATAACTCAGAATGTCACCAGTTTTTATACGGTTCAAACCAAATAAGAATTTTTAGCAGCACAAGACTGGCATTCAAGCTTCCCTGTCATTTGATCCTCATGACACAAGAGACCCAATTATTTCTGAAGTATTTTTGGCAGATGGGTGTGCTGCATTGAACCTCTGGTAAGGCCAGTAACAGAAGAATTCTGACAACTATTTTTTATCTAAAAAGCAGCTTTGGCTTCCAGTGGCTTCTGATAGATACTAAATTTCTGATCAGGAACCATAAAGTGATTATGTAATCCAAATTATAGATTTCCACATGTAATAGCATGCCCTTCTTAAATAAATACGGTATGTATTATGATATGTATGGTATGTATCTATGATATGTATTAGCTCAGGTCCAAGCTTATGTAGAATACATACATGTGTTGCCTTAAGATTGGTTCAGATTCACATATTATGCTTTCCCTGCCTCACCACCACTCTCTCAACTCACTGGCTTCCTATAATGAAAATAATACATCACCAGATGGAAAGGAGAAAAAAGTATGACTTATAGATGTTCCTGCATGGCAAGCTGGTCACAGCTAGTAATAGGTAAAAATTGCTCTAAGGCAATCTCCTAGAGACAAAGCTAAAATACAACTGTGAAGAGAAATCTTTCTAACTGGAATAATTGAGTGAATACATATAATTTTCTATTTTATATAAATAATGGCATAACCTGAGTTACAAATTAATTCATGGGCAGTGGTTAATACAGTAGTCAAATGGTCAATAACTCAAAAAGTTTGAAATTGGAAGACTGATGCAAGGCAATCTGGTAGAGAGGAATGTAAGTGATTCTATCAGGGAAGGCACATAATATGAAGATGTCTATATCATTCATTAATGCCCTTCAGAGGACATTCATTGTAGAGAATACTATCAATCTATATATAAGAAGATCTGTCTTCTGAATGTCAGTTAACTTTTATTCCTAGTCCATCTAATTCTTACTCAATGGGTCTATGTACAAAAGTTATGTTATGAAAGGATATAATCTATGCATAGTTTTATGTGGTGGACTTTTCTTCACCAAAGCACAGATAACTACCAATACTATTTATTGTTCAATAAGTACTGAAAAAAGTCCAAAACTATACCTCAAATAGCACACCATGTTCTTGGGCTACCAGTCAGCTTATTGGTTGAAGGTTGATTACATTAGATCCTCACTATCATGGAGAGGACAGTCATGAGTTCTACCAAGAATTGATTGGTAGTAGTCAGTATAACAAACCAGTACTTATGGGACCACCAAGATATGAATCCAGTGGGAATCAAATTTGTATGGTATTTTCAACTTTGCTAATATCAGTGGATAATGGGACTCAGAAGGGCAGTAGAAAAAGGAAGGGTGTCAACGTAAGCATTATTATCAGTTCCAGAAATAAGAACGGAATTATCTGTATTTCATGGCTATTGTTTCTTTATTTCAATGTAGTGAGAACTGGTGGATGCTAACATTAACCTATAGGTTCCAGGTTTGTAGAACTTCATTAATATGGCCTTTGGAAATATAATAGTTAATGGAATTTTTCCTGCATTGGCTATATGCTCCCGATTACATCACCACTTCCCCTTCCACCAAAAAGTTATTTATTCTCCACGATACTTTATGATTGTATTTTGTTGTAGTATTTTAGATAAATTTGTGAGGATATCTTACTGCTTTGTTAAAGTGTAAAATCATTAAGAACAGACTTTTTTTTACTCTAATTGTATTCACCTAAAATATTAATCATAGTTCTCTGAACATAGTAGATGCTCAAATATATTAACTACATAGAAATATTACAGATAAATATTTGCTGATAAAAATATTATCTCCTGGCTGAGGATAAATTATCTTTCCTAAAATTTGTTGTTATAGTCTTAAAATTTAAGTTAGCTTTGGTCACTAAAAATGTATTCTCATATGTTTACCATTCAATGGCATTTTCAAAAACTTCTAATATCTGTATGAACAAAATAAATGAATTAAAATATAAATTTCACTGCATCGTGCAAACTATGCATAGAATAGTCAGTCTCACTTTTAATAAAGTTTTAATTTTTGGTCATTTCATTTCTAGATAGACCTACCAGAAATAGAAAAGACCCAGTGAAGAACAATGGGAAGGATTGCAATCATGAGTAATGCTCTAGGAGGGAACTTCAAATGAGAGGGAGATTAAAAAGGCTAGACAGAATTACTCTGAGGAGATGCGAGGAAAAGGTGATAAAATAGAGGCATATTAAGTCAAGAATAGAATAAAGTAGATGCCCAGAAATTCTTTTTCACCCTTCCTTACAATTCAAGGACATTGGATAAAATTAGAGTGCTTAAAAAATAACAATGGAGGTCTTTCTTGGAATAAATTGTCAAGAAATAGTTTCAGTATTTCTGTCTGCTTCATTGCTAATTGGGAAACTAAATTAATTCTATGCCTCCACTTCCCAATATTTATTCATATGATATAATGTTAAATATTAAAAAAACTTTGGAAATTATTTTAGTCTAAAGGTTTTCAATTAAAAATTGATGCTCCAACAGTTTTGTTACTCATAAGCATTTATCACCTTAGTTGTTTGAGTACTCTCAGGATTCTTATGATTGATTCTTTTTAGTACTCTATGCTTAATTTCAAATAGACATCTTATATTTTAATTTACACAGCTAATTTATATCTATATGTAAATATACATATATACCATTTGTGTGTACTGTACATTATATATACACACAAACATGAATCAGAAACGTAATATGTGTATAGGTTTATATTTTAACACTTTTAATATTATCGTTTAAAAGTTATTACATGAATGCACTATCCAGTTGTCATCCATTCACATACAAAAATGATTTATATAAATTGATATATAAATTGATATATATCCTAATACTTCCAATATAGAGTATAAGTAGAAAATATATTGATATTACACTTTTTTTTTCTGAAAAACACTGAGCTAATGAGACCATGTGGTCAATTGTTGCCATCATTGAGAATGCTTCAGCGTCTTGATTTTCCCAAGTTAGTGGTTGCATAGAAAACAATTATTGCTTTAATATGAGAAATGAAGAATACATTTATAGCAAAATCAGAATAAAAGGAAATTACAAAAAGGCCTGCATTGAAATCTAGTACATAGCTTCAAAAACAATATTAAAATTCAGTGTAGACAATCCTGTAAATTGATATTTCTAAATGACTCTTTCAGTTCTTTTGACTTTCAAACTTTCTAACTATTGATTTACTTCAAGTCTATGCCATGAACTTCCCAAGTGCAGATCAGGTTTTGCTACATCTTAGTCTAAACATTTTCTACATACCTCTACATCAGCAAATATTTAGCCTTTCATACCAGATATCACAATCTATAATGACTTCTTATTATGTTTTTCCTGTTTACCTACTATGTGATAATTACATTAGTTCATGACTAATATCTGTTCAAGTTTGTGTAACTAAGACCGTGTGGAATGTCTGTCACTAAGTAGTTGCCTGATAGAGTTTTACTGAATAACAAAAAAATTAAGGAATGAATGATCAATTGTTGCTGCTTTTCACAATTATTCTATTGTAGTACTTCCTTTACAATTAAAACTTGGGCTCTACCTCCTTATCTTAAAGTCTACATTGTGGTAGAGTAGTTGACATTAATTCTGACTATCCTTTTTTTCCCTTATAGAAGAGCATTATATACTCTTGATCACTGAGATTTGTCTTATTGTGACTCTTGTGAGACTTGTGTTTCTTCACCTACTGATATTGGGCTTGATCGTGTGATTTCCAGGCTATAAGAATGTTAGCAGAGGTGACAGTGTGTCAGTTCCTTGCAGACTCCATAAAAGACATCATCTATTTTTACTCTATCTCTTTCTGTGTTTCTTTTATCATGAGAATAAATAACTCAAATAAGAGCTTCTCCTTTGTATTTAGTTCAGGAATAAGAAGATAGCAAAGCAGAGCTGAGCAGAGCTTTAACAGCTAAAGCCAATAGCTTGCAAGTTGTACATATGAAGTGCAATAAACATCATAGTCAAGAAATAATTGTCAAATTCAATGTCTTCCTCTTTATATAAAGAAGAAACTTCCTCTTTATATTTTTTTCTAGAGTTTTATGTCTTGTATTTAAGTTCATAATCCATTTTGAGTTAATTTTTGTATATAAGGCAAGATCAGAGTCCAATTTCATTATTTTGCAGGTTAATATCCAGTTTTTCCAGCACCATTTATTGAAGAGACTAATCTTCCTTCATTATGTATTCTTCAAACCAGTATCAAAGGTCAGTTGAACATATATGCATGATATTATTTCTGAAATCTGTATTCTGCTCCATCGGTCTATATGTCTGTTTTTAGGCCAGTATCATATTATTTTGGTTACTGTAGCTTTGCTAAGTATTTTTAAAATCAAGAAATGTGCTCTTTTTAGCTTTGCTCTTTTCTTAAGTTTTATTGTATATTTAATTGACATATCATAATTGCACACATTTTGGAGGTACTTCTGATGTCTCAATATATGTACACAATGTACGACAATCAAATTAGGGCAATTGGCATATCTATAACTTCAAACATTTATTATTTATTTTTGGTGAGAATATACAATGTTTTTACTAGCTATTTTGAAATATACAACATATCGTTGGTAACTGTAGTCACTCTACTATGCAATGGAACACCAGAACTTATTTTTCCTGTATAACTGTAACTCTGTGTTCATTGACCAACCCTTCTCTGTCTACCCTGCCCCCTACTTTTCCAAGTCTCTGGCAACCACTATTCTATTCTCCACTTCTGTGAGATCAACTTTTTAGATTCCACATATGAGTGAGATTATGAGGTATTTGTTTCACTTACCATAATGTTCAGGTTCATCCATGTTGCTGTAAATAATCTCAAAATATTATTCTATTGTGCAAATACCCTGCATTTACTTTATTCATTTGTTGATGGACAATTAAGTTGATTCCATATAGTGGTTATTGTAGATAGTGCTACAAAAATAGTTTATTTATGGCAGTTCTATTTTTAATGTTTTGAGGACACTAAACACTATTTTCTATATTTGATGTACTAATTTATATTTTAAAAGTGTAAAATAAATCAAAAATTTAAAAAGAGGGAAGAGTAATAAAGGTAAAGTTTTTTTGTCAGATTTTTTTTGTTTGTTTCTTTTTTAGCTCATGTGATCAAAGTTAAGTTGTTTTCAGTTTACAATAACTTGTTATAACCATAAAATGTTTTTTTGTAAGCCTCATGGTAACCACAAAGCAAAAATCTATAATAGATACACTCAAAATGAAAAAAAAAAAAAAAAGGCAATCCCTTTGGGTCCCTTTGCGGAAGCTTTTCTGTCCTCTCAATAAATCCTGCTTAAAAAAATAAATAAAAGTTAAAAATTAAAAATAAATTATACTGCTAGAGAAATTTGATCACAATGGAATACGGTTAGGGTAGAATACAGTAAGAAGAGACTTACAAAACAACTAGAAAACAAGTAACAAAATGGCAGGAGTAAGTCTTTACTTGTCAGTAATTACATTGTATATAAACCAATTAAAATGCATAGAGTAGATGAATAGATTTTCAAAACAAAAAGACTCAACAAAAGACCCAAAAAAGAAACTCACTTCACCTTTAAGGACACACAAAGAATGAAAGTGGAAGAATGGGAAAAGGTATTCTATGCAAATGGAAACCAAAAAATAGCAGAAGTAGCCATACTTATTTCAGATAAAAATAGACTTTAAGTTAAAGACTGTTAAAAAAAGAGACAAAGAATATCATTATATAATGATGAAAGGGTCAAAACAGCAAGAGAAACATTATTTATGAATATGCATTCAACACTGAAGCACTAAATATATAAAGCAAATATTAATAAACCTAAAATGTAGAGATAGACTTCAATAAAATAAAATAGCGGACTTCAGTAGTTCACTTTTAACAATGGATAAATTATCCAGACATAAAATTAACACAGAATCTTTGAATTTAACTGAACTCCAAATCTAAGTAATATTTACAGAACATTCCATCCAACGTTTGCAGAGTACATATACTTCTTAACTGCACATGGAGCATTCTTCAGAATATATGTATGTTAGACACCAAGGCAAATATTAACACATTTAAAAAGAATTGAAACTATATCAAATATGTTTTTCTGACCACAATGGGAAAAACCCCTAAGAATTAATCGTAAGAGAAATTCAGCAAACTGTACAAATACATATAAATTAACATGACTCTGAAAAACCAATGGGTCAATGATTAAAATGAAAATGAAATGTAAACATTTTTTGAGGCAAGTAAAAATGGGAAAACAACATTCAAAACCTATGGGTTAAAGCAAAAACAGTCCTAAAAGGGAAGATTATAACAATAAATGCCTACATCAAACTATATTAAAAGATGTAGACAGACCTCACAAAAGTGAAGAAAGATTTAAAAAAAAAGATGTAGAAACATATTAAATAAACAATCTAATGTTTCACTTCAAGGAACTAGAAAAACAAGAACTAAGTAAACTCAAAATTAGTGGAATGAAGGAAATTATAAAGACCAGAGCAGAGAGAGAGACTAGAAAAATACAAAAGTCAGCAAAATAAATTTTTAAAAATTGACAAACTTTTAGTTAAACTAAGAAAAAAAGAGAGAAGTTCCAAGTAATAAAATACAAAAATAAGAAAAGGATTGAAAGTAGTAGGAAACTGTGGGGAGGGGAAGTGGGGGCTGGGGAGGTGGGATTGACAGTAGTCCATATCTACCTGGGGAAGTGGGGGGTCTCACCTCATTGATAAGGGTAACTGCATGGTGAATATTTGTATACCTAGCCCTGAATTGTGCCCACAATTTTAAATAAAAATTAAAAGAGGAAAAAAAATAAAAAATATAAAAAAATAAAAACTAGTGTAAACTAGTACAGCCTCTATGGAAAACAGTGTGGCGATTCCCAAAAGTTCTAAAAATCGACCTTCCATATGACGCCACAATCCCCCTACTGGGAATATACCCGGAAGAACTCAAATCACTCTATAAAAAAGATCCTGCACACATATGTTTATCGCAACATTGTTCACAATAACAAGAACATGGAACCAACTGCCCATCAAAAGAGGACTGGATAAAAAAATGTGGTACATATACATAATGGAATAAAGAAGAACAAAATCGTGAACTTCACAGCAACCTGGATGGACTGAGAGTCAATAATACTGAGTGATCTTTCACAGAAACAAAGAACTGAGTATCACAAGTTCTCACTCACATGCTGACCTTGAACAACTATGGTAATACTATAAGAAAGGGATTGACAGTAGTGAGAAACTGGAGGGACAGGGAGATGGGATTGACAGTAGTGAGAATCTGCCTGTGGAAGGGGTGGGGGCACACCTCATCAACAAGGGTACCTGCATAATGAAAACTTGTATTTGTATCCTTAACCCTGAATTGCACCCCACAGCTTTAAACTAAAAAATTTGAAAGTTAAAACAAATTTTAAAAAATAATAAGACATTACAACTGATACCACAGATATACAAAGGATCATCAGAGACTATTAAGAACAACTCTACATAAAAAAATTGGAAAACTTAGAAGTGGAAAACTTCCTAAACAACATTGTTCTTATTACTCAAATTGTTTTGGTTATTTGCGTTAACAAGAAACAAAAGCAGAAAAATATAAGTGCAACTACATTAAACTAAATAGTTCTGTACAGCAAAAAAAAAAAAAGCAATTAACAAAATGAGAAGGAAATTTATAGAATGGGATAATATATTTGCAGGTCATATATTTGATAAAGGATCAATATTCAAAATATATAAGGACCTTCTATAACTCAATAGTATAGTAAATAAACAAATAAACAAATTAATATTTTAACATTATTCAAACATGGCAAATGAACTGAATAAACGTTTCTCAAAGAAAACATACAAATGGGCAATAGATGTATGTCATCATTAATGATCAGAAAAATGTAAATATATCCACAATAAGATGCTGTCTCACATCTTTTAGAATCACTATTATTTAAAAGACAAAGATACAAGTATTGACAAAGGTACAGAGTAAAGGAAACCCTTGTACACTTGGTGGGAATGCAAACTAGTACAAACATTGTAGAAAATGTATGAAGATTACTTAAAAGGCTATAACTAGAACTACCATATGATTAACAATTTTTCTCCTAGATATGCATTAAAAAATTAAATTAGTGTCTTAGGAAACATCTGTGCTCCTGTGATCATTACAGATTATTCACAATAGTCAAAATATGAAACCAACTAAATGTCATCGACAAACAAATGGATAAAAAAATGTGGTATATACATACAGTGGACTATTCCACCTTAAAACAGAAGAAAATTCTGCCATTTCCAATGATGTGAATGAACTTGTATGCAGTTATGCTAACTGAAATATGCCAGACAGAAGAATGAATGCTATATGAAACCATTTATAAAGAATCTAAACTAGAAATGGAGGATAGAACAATGGTTGCAAGGAGTTGGGAGTGGGGGAAACAGGAAGGTACCAGTCAAAAGGATCAAAATTTCAGTTAAGGAAGATGAGTAAGTCCTAGAAATCTATAGCACAGCATTGTGCTTATATTTTACACTATTATATTTTAGACAAAACAATTTGCTAGAAGGTACATCTTACATTAAGAGTTCTTATCTCAAATAAAATTAGTAATAACAATAAATAAAAAGGAGAAAACAAGAAAAAACTTGGAGGTAATATACTATATTTATGACATAGATTGTGGTGATGGCTTTAGGGATATACACTTATCTCCAAACTCGTCAGTCATGTATACTAAATATGCACAACTTTTTAATGTCAATCATAACTCAATAAAGTGTTATTTAAAGAATAGTAGGTAAATGTCTATTATTGTAAGTCTCTGATATTTTGAGATAAGTTATTAATGTGTCAAATATGACTTAAATATAGAATTTGGTACCTAGACATTGAGCACTACTGTTACAAAATAGCCAAAAGATCAAACAACTGTATTTTAAAATCCAGGAACTACATATATAGTTTTAGTTTAGTTTCTAAAATAACAAATTGAGTAATCTGTTTAAGCATGAAAGATGTTTTCTCCAACATCATCTTCAAATGGAGTGAAAAAAATTGGGGGAAAAAGGACATCTCAGTACTCTGAGAAAAATTCCAGGGATATTAGTGAGTTGGGAAGCAGTGCAAGGGAGTCAGACTAAAACCCAACTCTTAGAATAAGAAATACATGTGATATTTGCCTAGTAGGATTTCAGAGTTGCTATGGATCTGTGACTGTTGGGTACTTTCCAGTCTTCTCCTTTCCAATGCAAACTGCTACTGTGGTTTATTATTTTTGTTCTAGTTGTGTGTGTTCTCTATGGCTATGTGCATGTGTGTGCCTGGTGAGATACTCATTGTTATAGCTCGGGTCTAGATCAAAAGATATATTTCAGACCTAAAGTACAATATATCAGAAAATTCTGAATTTTTAGTTGATGCTGCAATGGATGAAATATTGAGAGCTTCGGGTGAATTATTGAGAACTCCTTGGGGAAAATATTGTATTTTGCAAATATTGTATTTGCAAAGTAAATATCTGTACCAGGAATACAAATTATTATTACTTTTCATTATTTCTTATCATTTAATCTTACTTCCTGTAAGAATGTATGTATTTACACATGTATACATAGATATTATGTTTCATACATACATGTGTATATACGTACATTGATTAATGTACACATACATATATTTGTATATAAATATATAATATATACTTATGTATAGTATATAATTAAGTATATAAATATTATATATTATATATGCTATATATAAA
Organism: Carlito syrichta; assembly: GCF_000164805.1. Classification (NCBI taxonomy): domain Eukaryota; kingdom Metazoa; phylum Chordata; class Mammalia; order Primates; family Tarsiidae; genus Carlito; species Carlito syrichta. The sequence goes on along the minus strand of NW_007231619.1, from coordinate 386,595 downwards.
GAGCAAAGCTGACATGACATTACATCAACTATATAGAACATATAGTATAAATATATATTATATATATATGTTTGTGAATGTATACATATGTATAAACATGTTGTCTTGTTACCTACTGCTTCTTCAGTGGAAGGAGTTCCATCCTCAATTCATTGCTATCAAGCTTGATTAAGTAAACTAAGGTGAGCCAAAGTAACAATGTACTATATGTTAGCTAAAATATTAAAATACATCCTATTCTTGTGTCAGTCGCACTGCTCGGCCATGAAGCTAGCATGTTCCAGGTAGAAGCTGCTCTTTTAGCCCAGGTACTAGAATAAAAAACAGACGAAATGGAGTCTTCAAAGGCAGATAGAGCTCAGCAGAACTGCAGCATCCAAGGCTGACCTGGTGGCTACCATTTTGGTGGCTACCAAAATGTCATATGTGAATGAAAAATAAATGTCTGTTGTAAGTTTTATGTGATTTTTGTTACCATGACAAAATTGAGTGAGATGCAAGACCACCAAATTCTTCATGGAATTGATACTCAGACCTTCATGTCTTCAAAGAATATTTACTGAGTAGCCTTAGTGTTTTTAAAGATATTATTATTATTATTATTTTTGAGTTGGAGTCTCACTGTCGCCCAGACTGGAGTGCTGTGGCCGCTCCCGGCCACCGCAGCCTCGCCCTGCTGGGCTCCCGCGATCCTTCCGCCTCAGTCTTCCGTGTAGCTGGAACTACAGGCGCGCGCTACCACACCCGGCTAATTTTTTGATTTAGTGTAGAGATGAGGTCTCGCTGCCCAGGCGGGTCTCGAACCCGCGGGCTCAGGCAATCCATTCACCTCAGCCTCCCAAAGGCGCGGGATTACAGGCCTCATGAGCCACCGAGCCCGGCTTAAAGATATTACTTTTAATTACTCATAATAAAATGGATATTGCTCTAGTAGACAGCACGATAGAATGTGATAAATGCTACAATATGATTATATCATGGTTTACATTTGTGTGAAGTCAGAGGATCACCTAACTCCACTTGGAATACAGAATTTGGGGAAGAATTTGCAGAACAGTAATAACTAACATGAATTTTGAAAGTATGCAATCAGCCGGGCTCGGTGGCTCAGCCTGTAATCCCGCGCCTTTCGGAGGCTGAGGTGAGCAGATTGCCTAAGCCCGCGGGTTCGGGACCCGCCTGGCAGCAAGACCTCATCTCTACCATAAATCAAAAAATCAGCCGGGCGTGGTAGCGCATGCCTGTAATTCCAGCTACTGGGAAGGCTGAGGCGGAAGGATCGCCGGAGCCCAGCAGGTGAGGCTGCGGTGGCCGGGAGTGGCCCCTGCACTCCAGTCTGGGCGACAGTGAGACTCCAACTAAAACAAACAAACAGACAAACAAAAAAACCGAAAGTATGCAAAAGTTCACTGAAAGAACAAATTGAAGAACAAACTGAGGTATTACAGACACAGGGAAACCGGAATGAGAGTGAACACTTGTGGAGTCCGAAAGTCAGTCATAGAAGATTGAGTTTTTGTTTTTGTTTTTTTAGGTGATAAAAGGAAAGTTTATTTAAAAGTAAATTAGAGAGCGAAAGCGAGGTGACAGAAGATTCACCTCCCCAAGGTGGGGGAGGGGGACAAAGCCAGGAAGCATGACAACACCCATAGCTAAAGAGCACATGATCACACCAGAGTCTTGCACGGCAATGGTCAGTGTTTGCTTGCGGTTGAGTCCTTTTAACCATTCCCCTTGATGGGGGAAGACCATTAAGGTGATTGAGTGGTGGTCTGCTCCATGTCATCAAGAAAGGGCAGGCAAGCGCAGGTCCTGACGTCAGTCAATGGACAGCATGCAGACGGGTGGGTTCCATTCTACTACAGGCCAAGCGGCAACCTATCCCACCCCCCCTCAGCAAATCTCCATCAAATCCAACCTTTCAATTCATGGTTTAGCATAATAATCACTAGTAAACTTTTAACCTGCTTGTCAAGGCGGAAGATTGAGTTTTTGGTAGATACTGTACAACAAAGTCAGCCAGTGCCAAATTAAAATGGACCTTTCCCATTGTACTAATGAAGCTGTACTTTGCCCAGAAGCATGAATGATAGCAGAATGAAAATTGTATTATAAATTCAGGAATAAAAAGAAAAGTGAGTTTTAAAAGTGCATGCAGCCGGACTCGGTGGCTCAGCCTGTAATCCCGCGCCTTTGCGAGGCTGAGGTAAGTGGATTGCCTGAGCCCGCGGGTTCGAGACCCGCCTGGGCAGTGAGACCTTATCTCTAAAATAAAAAAAAAATCAGCCGGGCGTGGTAGCGCATGCCTGTAATTCCCGCTACTCGGAAGGCTGAGGCGGAAGGATCGCCGGAGCCCAGCAGGTCGAGGCTGCGGTGGCCGGGAGCGGCCACTGCACTCCAGTCTGGGCGACAGAGTGAGACTCCGACTAAAAAAATAAAAATAAAAATAAAAGTGCATGCAAGGCATATAACTAAGACTATCCCATTGTGCAATTAGAGAGATAAGTCTACTGCTTGCTTTGGAAAAGAAAGACAAGCAGGAATTTAGTTTCACTCTGATGCACAAATGCTAGTGTTAGCCAAAGAACAGGGCTGACCTTGATGACATTGCATCTGCTTTGTGTGAATAACCTGAGACCCAGCCATTCTCTAGCTCTTGCTGAGACAAGAAAGTTACAAATTTGTAAAGCTGAGCCTAGGCCAAGGTCCAGGGAAACAGAGTAACCCTGCAGCCTCTCTAAGCCATATTGTTTTCAAGGATAACATTGGACCTATGTCTACTTTCTGTGATCAGAATAAGAACATAGCTGGTGATTGACATGGGTGGAAGGAGGTTGGGGGAAGACAGAAAGGGGAAGAAGCTTTGGACATTTATATTATTTTATCTACATAGGCAATAATTTGTCTGTCTTAATATTTTAAATCCCCAAGTTTCATTCTAACTTTATTTGTCTCAAACAGATAAGGAACAAAAATGAATTGTTTCTTTTTCTGGAAGTATGGAATTATCCCTGAAGGCTTGCACCACATTATTCATAAGGAAAGAAAACATTGTATTTTAAGTTTTCTGTAACAAGTTTGAGAAAAGGAGGAGGGGCATTTACAATAACTGGAGGTAAATATTCTGTCAATGACTGTAGTGGTGAAGTGGGCAGTTTATAACATTAAAAGGAAGCCGAGAGCCATTCTTAAGTAGATAGGTATATTCAAAAGTAGTGTATATATTTTGCTTCCTATTATACAGAGCAGACAAAGAGAATATAAGACAGAGATCAGAGTAACAGTGAAGTGACTAAGTGGCATCTCAAGAAGAACTTGGAACATCAAAAACAGCCAGAACACTTTATAAGCCCTGAAATTTTCTGACTGCAGTCTTTCATATATAACCAGACTTTCTAGACACTAGGATAGTTTAAGTGGAGAGGCACATGGGCATTTTCACATTTTTTTCTGCCATCGTGAGAGAAAGAAATGTCTTTCTATAGAGACCTACAGATGTAAGTTATCAATAATGGCAGTCTTAACAACACAAACAATGTTGAAATTTTTACAAAAGAAATTTAATAACTGCTCCAACTTTTGGATAAAAATAAAAGAAATACAAATTTTAAAACCCTCCCAGGAGTTCAAGATCAGCCTGGGCAACAAGGCAAGACCTCATGTCTACAATAAATTAAAAAATTAGCGGGGCATAGTGGTGCACACCTGTAGTTCTAACTACTTGAAAGCCTGAGGTGGAATGATCTCCTGAGCCCAGGAAGTTGAGGCTGTGGTAGCCATGATCCTGCCTTGGCACTCCAGCTTGGGCAACAGAGTGAGACTTCAACTCAAAAAAAAAAAAATTAAAAACCCTGTTTTCATAGGATAAAAAGAACACATCCTTGTTTCTTTCAGTTAATTATTTTAACACTCAGGTTTTTTTTAAGGGACTAGAAAGTTAACTTAAACAGAAGTTTTTGAAGAAATGTAAATTAAAATCACACTGAGATACCAACTAATTCCAGTCAGAATGGCCATGATCAATAACTCAGAAAACAACAGATGCTGGAGAGGATGCGGGGAAAAGGGATCACTCCTACACTGTTGGTGGGAGTGTAAACTAGTACAATATCGGTGGAAAACAGTTTGACAATTCCTAAACGATCTAAAAATCAACCTTCCATACAACCCTGCAATTCCCCTACTGGGAAAATACCTGGAGGAATTCAAATCACTCTATGAAAAAGATACCTGCACATGGAGGTTTATTGCAGCCTTGTTTACAATAGCAAAAACATGGAACCAACTGTGCTGCCCATCGAAAGAGTACTGGCTAAAAAATAGGTGGTACATATACATGGTGGACTATTATGCCACTGTAAGGAAGGACAAAATTATGAACTCGCAGCAACTTGGATGGACTTAGAGTCTATAATACTGAGTGATATATCACAGAAACAAAGAACTGAGTACCACATGTTCTCACTTATAAGCAGATCTTGAACAATTATCGTAATACTAAAAGAAAGTGATTGGCAGTAGTGGAAAACTGCCAGGGGAGGGGAGTGGGATTGGCAGTAGTGGGAAACTGCCAGGAGTGGGCACAACTCGTCAACAGTGGTAACTGCATAATGAACATTTGTATACTTAACCCTGAATTGTACCCCACATCTTTAAAATAAAAATTATTTAAAAAGTAAAGAAATAAGGAATGCAAAAAACAGAGAGTAGGAAAGACTTGAGAATTCAGAAAACGGAAGTTTACTTTAGGAGGAAAATAGTTGACAGAAGAATTAGAGCATACCAGAAATAAACAAAGAAGTGAGCAGAGTTTTGACGAAGCGACGTCTAATTCAGCTTGTGAACAGGAAGTCTGAGCTCTCCCAAAGATAGAGGTGATAAAGGCAGGAGGAGATCAATAAATGATTTGAGACCTGGGGAATTGCTAGGACTTTGATTTGGGAAAGCATTTTTAACCCAGAAGGTTTGTGAGATTAAATGAAGTATTATCTGCATAAATTGTCACATGTGGAAGGGGACTTGACCCCATGACTAAAACTGATATTAAAAACTTGAACATTTATGAGGATAAAATGGCAGGATCTTTATAGGTGATAACCAGAACTTCAAAACAAGAAACAAGTACATATGTGATTGTATACATTTAATAGAAAGGTGGGAGTAAGACCTGCATATGTGACCTAGATTTGCATATTTAAACAGAGTATGGAATCTTAAAAAAATTAGATTTCAGCCACATAAATCAAATGAGAGTAAGAAAGTACAGACAAAAAAATGTATGAGTCGGGCTCGGTGGCTCAGCCTGTAATCCCGCGCCTTTGGGAGGCTGAGGTGAGTGGATTGTCTGAACCCGCGAGTTCGAGACCCGCCTGGGCAGGTGAGACCTCATCTCTACAATAAATCAAGAAATTAGCCGGGTGTGGTAGTGTGCGCCTGTAATTCTGGCTACTTGGAAGGCTGAGGCGGAAGGATCTCTGGAGCCCAGCAGGTCGAGGCTGCGGTGGCCGGGAGCGGTCACTGCACTCCAGTCTGGGTGACAGAGTGAGACTCCAACTCAAAAAAAAAAAAAAAAAAATTGTATGAAAGCATCTGATCAGAAAAGATCAGCAAATCTGTTATAACCAGTGTTTGGGATTTTGCATGTGTGTGTATGAATCTCATTTTCTGCTTCACATTCAGTATCCTGCGATAGTGAATATCTTCCAAACAGAGGTCTTTCTTTGGTTTTGCCTGTCAATTACTTTCTATAGCAGCTACTTGTTCTCTTACCTTCCACGGTAATATTTACGATTCATGAGTCTGGAGGTTAAGGAAGCAAGTGCTTGTCTGCATGCCATAAATTAATGCTATCTGTATAGAATTCATTACCCTGCTTTCACACACTCGAAAGGAATAATACTAATAAAAAAATTGCTGTCATTGTCTGTGTCCTTTGCTGACTGAGGCTGTTGTATAACAGCAGGTGCTTTAGAAAGAAATGTTGGCACTTGTAAAGGCTGACCAGACACAGCTATGTCCTTTTTGCTAAGGGAAACAACACTGTTTCTTTTGATGTCATACTGTCAGAAGGGATTTTTGCAGAATATCTCTGGCAAATAAAATAGCACAACATGAAAATGATTTCAGAACCCAGGTTTGACTGGAGAATTTGAGAACATCACCAGTCAATAATCACACAAGAGGGATCTCTCTTTATTTTGGTCTTTGAATAAGTTTGCCAATCATAAAAATCTCCACCCTTAGTTGGTTCCACTAGTTAGAGATATCATTGGATATATTTAAACAGCACTCAAACTCTGCATATAACATATAAATCGAAGTGTGTCTATCAACATTAGATTGAAATATCTAGCATTAAATAATAGGGTTGTATTTAATCAGGTGGTCATTTATAATGTCAATGTTATTTGCAAAACAATTTCCAGAAAATATAGTAAAAACTTATACTTTAGTTTTTTACTGATTTTAAAATGCACTTACTCAATGTTTTATTTGTGCTTCAAATAGCCATGAAGAAAAACACTACAATTCCAATTTTCCCTAGGAACAAACTAGAAATCAGAGGAAAAGAGTTCTCCCTAAGTCACACATCCACCAAAGAGCAGAGTTGACCCAACAATCTTGATCTCTGCACAGCCTTGGAACAATTCCTCATAGCAATGTGTCTAAGTATTTTGAGATATTTCCAGAAAAATCTGAAATTATTGGCAGGAGTGGGAGACAAGTTGATATCTGCTGTATCCTCAACTTGCCTATGTCTACCCTCATCCTTAATCTTTCTGACTCAACAGCTCTTCACTCAGTTGCATTTAGTCACTATTTCATCTCCAACACAGAGAGAAGTCCCAGGTGTATGAAATTTGTCCAATACACTTTTACTATATTAATCTAACTGAATAAGTCTATAAAAATAGGATATATTATATTTACAGCTATAGCTTCTCTGACCTCAAACATTTTTTGACTGTCTTCCCTTTTCACAAATGAAACTAAAGTTTGTAATATCAAGTGAAATTAAGGTTTCAAATATGTGTAATGCCCACAATCTTCTGACTGTATTCCAATTTTGTATTTGTTACAAAATAAAATGGTTAATATTTTAGTAGTTTTCGGTAAGTCTTTAGTAGTAACTTTTTTTTTACTTGCAAGTCACTAACAAGTGAAAATTTTCATTTCATTACTAAGGTTAGGTACCTAGTAAAATAGAAAACTTAATAAGATCAGACTAGAATATACTATTTTAAATCTTTACATTTATTATTTTCAGATCCTGAATCCTGTTTCCCCTTTTAACCTAGATTACATCTTTATATATTCCCATGGTATTTATGATGTGTGTGTGTGTGTGTGTGTGTGTGTGTGTGTGTGTGTGTGTGTATGTATGTGTGTGTGCGCATATGTGTGTAGAGATAAAAGATCATGTTTAATGTGGGATTTTCTTAAATAACATTAGAGATTTGTCTTAAAATTACTAATTCATATTTAAAAAGATAGGTAGCTTAATATCTCATAGTTGCCATCAGATACATTTAATGCAATCTGTAGTATCTTCCCTGAAAGCCTAATTTCTGATTAACTCTTATAGCCACAAATTGAGTGAAATTAGAGCATTGGTATGTTGACAGCACATTGATTCAACATTTCATCCTGATTGAAATATATAGATTTGTAAAATGCAACCAAGATGTCAACTCATCCCAATATCACAAATCTGAAAATATAAAATATATTCTGGTTTTGAAATTGTCACATGAAAATGCAAAAAAAAAAAAAAGATAAACTGACTTTTCCTCTATTTTCAATTGTTTGCTCTTTTCTTTTTCTGGCATAATCATCTTTGTCTTTCTCTTTCATGAATTTCCAATCAACCTCTAAGACCCATTTGTTATTTCTCCCAGAAATTATTTTTCATTTATTCTAGACAAAGCTAATCATTACTTTAGTACTCATGAGCATCAGCTAATAATGTTTCAAAACATACTTACAGTAGCTTATCTTTTTAATGCCTTTTGCCTATCATATCTCCAGATGTTCAATGTTAAATGAAAACTTGTTGAATAAATATAAGAAAAAAAAGAAAGAATTATTTCTTCTTCTTCTTTTTTTTTTTTTAGCATGAATTATGTATCAGGCATCATGCTAGGCAACAAGGAAATATAGATCTTGTCCTCAACAGTTGACAGGCTGTTGTCAGAATCCTTATTAGTCAGAAGCCCCAGGTTATACTTTCCTATGCCTTAAAGTCACTATGGAAAAGTTGAACAAATAGTTGACAAATATTGTCTATCAAGAGTGTTTTTTAGTCTCAACATCATACATGTTACTTCCTCAATCTCATAAATACCACTGAGATCATGTCTACACATGCACTCTTCACTCTTCCTAAACATCAACAGTGTGGCCTAATGTGGTTGCAGTGTTCTCCATTTTCATTCCCCCTACCCACTCATTCTTTTATAATAACCATAATTAATATTTTTTCATATGAAAGTTCTGATTGCCAAGTACAAAGGTTCTTTTTTACTCCATTTTATTCAACATTTCTATTGCGCATCAGCTCTGCTTCTCTCTACTACTTATTTTATGAGAATAAACTTTCCTATTTTGTTGTATTTATTTAGCTAACCTTTTCTGACCACTTAATATGAACTGGATAATATGTTATAGGCTACATACATTCTTATAATCTTATCTAACAAAATTTTATTAAGAAAATTTGTCCTTCTGCCTAACTCCAGTCAGGATAGCCATCATCAATAACTCAAAAAATAAGAGATGCTGGAGAGGATGCGGGGAAAAGGGATCTTCTACACTCTTGGTGGGAGTATAATTCATCCTCTGAACCCCTACTGGGAATATACCTGGAGGAACTCAAATCAATCTATGAAAAAGATACCTGCACAGTATGGTTATTGCAGCATTGTTCGCAATAGCAAAATCATGGAACCAACCATGCTGCCCATCGAAAGAGGACTAGATAAAAAAAATGTGGTACATATACACAATGGAATATTACAAGCTATTAAGAAGGACAAAATTGCCAGGCTCGGTGGCTCAGTCTGTAATCCCACGCCTTTGGGAGGCTGAGGTGAGTGGATTGCCTGAGCCCACGGGTTCGAGACCCACCTAGGCAACTTGGCGAGGCCTCACCTCTACAATAAATTAAAAAAAAAAAAATTAGCTGGGCGTGGTAGCGCGCACCTGTAGTTCCAGCTACTTGGAAGGCTGAGGTGGAAGGATCGCCGGAGCCCAGCAGGTCGAGGCTGCGGTGGCCGGGAGTGGCCACTGCCTCCAGTCTGGGCAACAGTGAGACTCCAACTCCAAAAAAAAGGACAAAATTATGAACGTCGTAGCAACTTGGATAGACTTAGAGTCTACAATACTGAGTGATATATCACAGAAGCAAAGAACTGAGTATCACATGTTCTTACTCACAAGTGGACCTTGAACAATTACTGTAATACTCTAATAAAAGGACCGGCAGTAGTGGAAATCTTCCAGAGGAGGGGAGAGCATACCTCATCAACAAGGGTATCTACATAATGAACATTTGTATACCTAACCCTGAATTGTACCCGACATCTTTAAAATAAAAAAAATGTAAGCCAGGTATGGTGGTTCAAGCCTGTATACCAGCACTTTGGGAGGCCAGGGTGAGATTACTGCCTGAGCTTAGGTGTTCGAGACCAACCTGGGCAACTTGGCGAGACCTCATCTCCACAATAAATAAAAAAAAAATTAGCCAGATATGGCAGCTACTTGGAAGGTTGAATCCGAAAGATCACCTTAGCCCAGCAGGTCAAGGTTGGGGTGGTTCTGAGCATGCCATTGCCCTCCAGCATGGACGACAGTGAGACCCCAACTCAAAAAAAAAGTTAAAAAATTGTCTTTTTTCTAAAAAAACTTCATAGTTTAAAAAGGAAGAAGCTAAGATCAGCAAAGTAAAATAATTTGCAGAGTCAAACAGCTAGTTATTGGAGGAATTGGGATCCCTACTGAAATCTGTTATCAGATCCCAATCAGTCTATTCATATCCTTAAGCTATATTGACCCAGTGCTTCAAACTCTCCATCCCTTTCTCTGAATGAACTCTTCCTCTTTGTGAACTTCAATTTGGTAAGCCTTTAGATTTGCTATCATAATAATGCCATTATATATATTCTTGTTTTTTTCCTATGCCATTATATTTCATATTTATGCTGAATGGGGAAATTTCAGGACATCTGTCCAGCTCCTGCTACCTTCTCTAAAAAGAGTCTATCACCTGAGGTCCGTACTAAAAAGGTGAATGGGGTTTCTAACTATGCACAAATGGCTGTAACTTCTAGCCAAAGATGATCTGATAAGAGATGAATAGCTGACATAGTCCTTACAATGTAGTTTCTTGTGAGCATTTGTCTCTGTGACATATGTGATTTACAAATAGGAGATGGAGCCATGAGTTCATGTTGCTTAAAAGATGTCTAGACCTTGTGTCACAAGAGATTGATGCTTTAGGCCAAGGAGATACAATTCTAATTTAATCTATAAGAAATGAGGAAAACTCCGGTCTTAACTTGTTAAGCTTTGAACAGAAGTAAAAATGTGGACATCACACTGCTGGAAGAAGTCACTGTGACTCGATATGAAGTGTTGCTAGGAATCCATCATTTCCTATTTTAAACTAGGGAATGTATTATTGCTTGACTTGTATTTATAAGGGCTACTGATAGATATTTATAAGGTCTTCTAAACACCTTATAAATATCGGGTGACGCATAAAGTCTATTGGCAGTTAAGATCAATGTGACAAACCAAATATGCACATAAGAGAGAGGATCGCAGATGACTGTAGAAATGCAACTATCTGGGTTCTTCTCTTGCAGTTCTTCTATTGCAGATCATCTATTGGACCAGTACTGGTCTGTGGCCTGTTAGGAATCAGGCCACATAGCAGGAGGCAAGCAGCGGGTATGTGGAGCTCTGTTTTACTATAAGATCAATGCAGTATTAGATCAACATGTGAACGTGAACGCTACTGTGAACTGCAGAAGCCAGGAATCTAGGGTGCAAGCTCCTTATAAGAATCTAATGCCTGATAATCTGAGATGCAGCTGAGGCATTGATGCTAGCATTGGGGAGTGGCTGCAAATACAGAGTAACATTAACAGTGAGGTTTGACTGCACCTCCCCTCTCCATCCCCCGCAGCCAACATTGTGGGAAAAATATCTTCTACAAAACAGATCCCTGATGCCAAAAATGTTGCGAACTGCTATTCTAGTGCGCTTTATATGGAAATTTCCCGTAGGTATATCTCCTTATGAAACTAAATTGTTGGTAGATCAGCTAAATTAGTGCTGCTTAGCACCACTGAATATAAGGAGAGAATCTAAAACATATTATGGAAAAGTCTCTGCATCCCCATTTTTAAAGAACATATTAACAGCTCTCTCAATCTAGAGCAGGCATGGGGGAAAGGAGGTTCCCATAGTTACTAAGTGATGAAGCTATGCTTTTGGGTTATCCTAAAATAATTACAAGCAAATCATCAAACTAGATGATGATTCATGTACAGATCTAATCAGAAAAACAATGGGAATTAGAATAGAGTCATGGGGAATACATGACCAAGAAGGACACTAAAGCCAAAACACAGTATGTATGCACATGTGCACACACACACTTAATTTGACCTAAACAAAGAAGAACACCTCAACTCTTCATACAAACAAAAACTCGGGAGACAATTTTAATTAGGTGGACATTCATAACTGCATAGCCCTCTCCAGTGTTCCACTCAAAGGAGTTCTGAAGCACCAGGGACCAGGAGAATGCTCCTCATAAATAACCCATGAAACAGTCAAATTTACTAAACAAAACCTATTCCTTGCAGGGTGTAGGATGTCTGAACTGATGCCCAGGCTAGTTGTTGCCTCCAGAGATATCTCCTTAGCTCTACAAATTTCTAGTGCTGTGAGAAAATCCATGTCTCATGTTTGTTAACTTTAAAAAAGGATGCCAATACTAGCACCCTCATGAGGTGTTTGTAAAGATTAAATGAGTTAACATGTGTATAATTCTCTGAAGAGCTCCAAATATGTTGTAAGCACATGGAGTAAAATTTAGCTCTTACAGACTCTCTAACAAATGAGAAGCAAAGTACAGAGGTGTGAAACAACATTCCAACAATTATTACACTAGGACCTTGTAATGTTGGAAATAAAAAGCAGGTGATTCAATTCCAAAATTCTATTCTTGACAGCTTTTCATCATCATTGTGTCTGTTTTCAAAATTGTATATCTGTTGCATTGGGGATGATTCGTTTTTGCATTTAGCTGAAGGCTTGTAGGATAATGAGAAGACGCAGTTTAGGTAGAGGCAAATTTAAATCATAGTCATAAAAAATATTTTCTAGACAAAGAGTGGAATTTAGTAGAAAAAATTTAAAAGTGTCTGCCAGACCCATTCCGTTTTCTTATTTAAAAAAACGAGAAGGGTACATTACACAGGTATTTCCATTTGCAACATACAAATAATAAGAGAAATCTGGAATACAAAAAGGTCTAAACAAAGTCATTCAAATGAAGAAATGAAGACTAAGGTCATTATTGGGCAGTCCAAAAGAGAAAGACTCATATTCAAAATGATCAGTTCTAAATTTAGCTATATTTCTTTCTTTTGGAATTTGCTATATACACTTACATTGCCAAATAAATTGCTTGTTTGTTTTAGTATATCAAGGTCTTTGCCCACTCATTAGTCTCCAAAATTGTCATCTTGGAAGAATCTCAAGCTCACCATGAAGTACCAAATTTATACCACTTCCCTTCTCATTTCCACACTCTGTCTTTAGATTACACAGGCAATTTTAACCCCACGCGAATTAACCTGAAACCACTCTAGTTTAGCTAACACTTAAAATAACAAGACTTAGACTTAGACTTCCTGGACTGCCACCTGGTTCTACAGCTTAGTGATTGATTGTATATCTTTACCTCTCTGTGCCTCCATTTTATAGCTCTGAAATTTGAGACTCTAGCATTGCCTATTTCAGATAGTATGCATGATTTAAATTAGATAATACAAAGAACAGTGACTTTGTGCATGATAGAAGAATAAATGTCAGCTAATAGCTGTCATTTACCTCCTTCCTGTATTATCTATTTATATTCAGTTATCAAACTCTAAAAATTATATTTGGCACATGTCTGTTTCTCATGCCATTATACATAAATGAACACCAAATTCTGTGATTTTTTAATACCCAAATTGCTGTCAGATCTGTCTTCTCATTTTTATCCCACTTCTCTAGTTCAGATGCCACCTGGATGTAATTTCTCTTTACATATTGTTTGGGAATTTTTAGTATGTAAAATACTTACAAATAATGTATTTGCATACCTTTTCTTTTTAAATAAAGGTTCTCTTTTCCATTAACGTATGATCAAAATTTATTGTTTTGTTGCCTACAAGTTAACTTGATTTTTTTATTTTTTTGCTTTGCATAGAGGGCACTACTTGAAATATTGGTAAAATATACTTTTACATGTCAGCTTAAATGTATGCACAATTCAATTTTTTTTTTTCCTCTTTTAATTTTTATTTAAAATTGTGGGGTACAATTCAGGGCTTGGTATACAAATACTCACCGTGCAGGTACCCTTATCTATGAGGTGTTGCCCCGCTTCCCCAGGCAGATATGGTCTACTGTCAATCCCACCTCTCCATCCTGCCCACCTCCCTCCCCGCAGTTTCCTGCCACTTTCAATCATTTTCTTATAGTAATACAATAGTTGTTCGAGGTCCACTTCTGAATGAGAACATGTGAACATGTGGTACTCAGCTCTTTGTTTCTGTGAGAGATCACTCAGTATTATAAGCTCAATTCCATCCAGGTTGCTGCGAAGTTCATGATTTTGTTCTTCTTTATGACTACGTAATATTCCATTGTATATATGTACTTTTTTTTTTTTTAATCCAGTCTCTTTTGATGGGCAGCATGGTTGGTCCCATGTTCTTCCTATTGTGAACAATGCTGCAATAACTATACGTGTGCGGGCATCTTTTTTATAGAGTGACGTGAGTTCTTCCGGCTATATTCCCAGTACGGGAATTGTGGGATCATATGGAAGTTTGATTTTTAGAACTTTTAGGAATCACCACACTGATTTCCACAGAGGCTGAACTAGTTTGTACTCCCACCAACAGTGTAGAAGTGTTCCCTTTTTGCCACATTCTCTCTAGCATCTGTTATTTTTTGAGTTATTGATGATGGCCAGTCTGACTGGAGTAAGGTGATATCTCAGTGTAGTTTTAATTTGAATCTCCTTTATGACTAGTGAGGCTGAACATTTTTTCATCTATCTGTTGGCTGTTCTTATGTCTTATGTCTATTCAAATCTTTAACCCACTCTGTAATGGGGCTTTTTTTTTTTTTTTTTCTTTTCAGTTCGTTTGATTTCCTTGTAGATCCTTAATGTTAGGCCTTTGTCAGGCATGGAGTTGGCAAATATTTTTTCCCAGTCTGTGGGCTGTCTCCCTGCTCCCTTGATGGTTTCTTTGGCTTTGCAGAAGCTTGTCAGTTTAATGAGGTCTCACTTGTCTATCTTATCTCTTATGGCCTGGGCACTTCAGGTTTTGATCAGGAATCGGTTGCCTGTTCCAACTTCTATACAAGTGTCTCCTGCATTTTCTAAGGTTCTTATAGTTTGAGGTTTTACATTTAGGTCTGTGATACATTTATAGTTAATTTTTGTGTATAGGGATAGGTATGGGTCTTGTTTTAATCTTCTGCATGTGGTCAGCCGGTTTTCCCAGCACCATTTACTGAATAGGTTCTCCTCTTCCCTGCAGTTGGTGGTGGAGATATTGTCAAAGATGAGTTGGTTGAGAAATTGAGGTTTTGCTTCTAGAATCTCAATTCTATTCCATAGGTTTATATGCCTATTCTTGTACCAATACCAGGCTGTTTTGATTATTGTAGCTTTATAATATAGTTTACAGCCTGGGAGTGTGCTACCTCCTGCTTTTTTTTGTCTGTTTTTTGTGGGGGTTTTTTAAATGCAGATTGTTTTGGTTCTTCTTGGTCATTTATGTTACCATATGAATTCCTGCATTATTTTTTCTAGGTCTGAGAAGAATGTTGCTGGTGATTTGATGGGTATTGCATTAAATCTGTAGATTGCCTTAGGTAAAATGGACATCTTAACAATGTCGATTCTTCTAATCCATGAGTATGGGATATTTTTCCACTTGTTTGTATCATCTTTGATTTCTTTGAGCAGTGTTTTGTAGGTTTCATTGTAAAGGTCTCTTACATCTCTGGTTCGGAAGATGCCAAGGTATTTCATTTTTTTGTGGCTATTTTAAATGGAATTGTGCTTTTTATTCAGGTTTCTGTTTATTATTGGTGTATAGAAATTCCATTGTCTTTTGTACATTTATTTTATACCCTGAGACCTTGCCAAAGTCTTTTATCAGTTCAAGGAGGTTTTTGGTAGATTCTCTTGGGTTTTCAAGGTATACAATCATGTCATCTACAAAGAGAGATAGCTTGTCACCCTCTTTTCCTATGTGGATACCCCTGATCACCTTCTCTTCTCTGATTTCTCCAGCTAGAACTTCCAAAACTATGTTGAACAGGAGGGGTGAGAGTGGGCATCCTTGTCTTATTCCAGTTTTCAGGAGAAATGGTTACAATTTTTGTCTGTTTGGGAGTATGCTGGCTGTGAGTTTCTCATAGATGATTCTTACTATTTTGAGGTATGTTCCCCTTGATGTTGGAGGGTTTTTATCCAGAAGTGGTGCTGGATTTTATCGGAATCTTTTTCTGTATCTAATGATACAATCATGTGGTTTTTGTCTTTATGTCTATTGATGTATTTAATTACATTTATGGTCTTACGAATGTTGAACCAGGCTTGCATCCCAGGGATGAAGCCCACTTGGTCATGATGAATGATTTTTGAGATGTGTTGTTGAATCCGGTTTGCTAGGATGTTGTTGGGAATTTTAGTATCTATGTTTATCAAAGACATTGACCTGTAGTTCTCTTTCCTTGTTGGGTCTTTGCCTGGCTTGGGTATCAATGTGATGCTAGCTTTATAAAATGATTTGGGGAGAGTTCCATCTTTCTCTATTGCCTGGAATACTTTCAATAGTATTGGTATCAATTCCTCTTTGCATGTTTTGTAGAATTCTGGTGGAAAGTCATCTGGTCCAGGACTTTTTGTTTTAGGTAGTTTTCTTGTGACATAATCAATTTCCTTGATTGTTATTAGTCTATTTAGGGTGTCTTTCTTCTTGTTTCAACCTAGGGAAATTGTGTGATGTCAGAAAGTCCTCCATTTCCTTTAGGTTTTCAAGTTTGCTTCCATACAGTTGCTACATACATAGTAGTCTCTGATAATGTTTTGTATTTCTTCAGGGTCAGTTGTGACTTCATTTTTTGTGTTTCTGATTGAGTTTATTTGGGCTTTCTTTCTCTTCTCTTGGTCAGTCTGGCTAGGGGACTATCTATCTTGTTTATCCTTTCAAAGCACCATGTCATTGTTTTTTTCATTGATTTTTTTGTATTATCTTTTTATCTTCTATGTCCTGAATTTAGGCTTTTATTTTGGTAATCTGAATTCTTCTATTAAAGTTAGGGTTTTGGTGGTCTTGCATTTCCAACTTCCAGCGTATAGACCTAGGAACACTAGGTGGGGACACACTTATAACCACAAAGCACACTGCACACTATAAAGGGTCAAAGATAATATTTAATTGCCTTAATTTGCATTTTTCAGATTGCAATCTGATTGAAATGTTTTAATATGATTTTAAAATTTCTTTTTTGTGAAATAACCATTTTTCTTCTTGCTATATTGCTTTTCTCATCAATTTATCTTATTCCTTGTATACATTTGAGTGTTTTGTGATAGATATTGTTATGAACTGAATGTTTTTATTCCCACAAACTTCCTATAGTAAAATCCTAACTCACAAGACTATGGGATTAGGAGTTAGAGCCTTTGGAAGTTAATTGGGTCATGAAAATAGAGCCCTCATGAATGAGATTAGTGCCTTTATTTGTAGAGATTCTAGAGTTTCCTCTCTCTTTGCTCTCAGCCATATGAGAATATGATAAAAATATTCCTGTCTACAAATCTGTGTCATGATCTTAGACTCCTTATCCTCCAGAAGGGTGAGAAATTTTTGTGGTTAAGTCACCCAGTGTATAATATTTTTGTTACAGGAGTCCAAACTGATTAAGACATATATGCTACAAAAGACATATCCTGTTGTCTTCTTTACCTTTTTTTCTTTTTATGAAAAATTTAAAAAATGTTATTCGCTTGACATCAAAAGTTGGTATGTTTCTATTTCTATTCTATTTGAATTGTCATGATTTTAATTTTTTCTATTATCTCTTTTTAAAGATCTTTCTCAGTTTATGTTTTTAAGTTATGAACACATGCACATCCCTAGTATATGCATGTGTGTATGTATAAAATAAAATAAACACACATATGCTTAGTTATTTGTGTCATTTAAAATTAAATTTTGTATGTTGTGAGAATGGAGCCTAACATTATTTTATATGCATGGGGTTATTTTTTTTTGTTTCATGAATATTGCAGTTTTAGTTATTATAATCTTATTGCATATTTTGATGTCTGGAAAAATAAGCTCCTTCATTATTCCTCTGTTTCAAAATTGTATTGGCTGCCATTGAGAATTTTTAAAATGCACTATCTTAAAAATTTTCTTCAGCATTTTTATTGAAAGTACATATAATTTATAGATCAATTTAGGAAGAAATGACATGTTGAAACTATTAAATCTTCTTTCAGGAACATGGCATCGCTCTTTCTTAGTAACTAGAAAGTTAAATGATAGATAGATAGAAATATAGATAGATACCAGCAAAGATTTATGACTTTCATTGTACAGGATTTGTACATTTTATAAAAAATTGACAAAAGATGAACCTATTAAAATTGCACTTTCCTATAAACTGAATCGTGTCCTCCCATGTCCTCTCCAAATTCATGTATTGAAGTTCTAACTCCTAATATTTGCAGAGAAGGCCTTTAAGGAGGCAATTAAGTTTAAATGAGGTCATAAAAGTGGTGCCCTTATCCAGTAAGAAGATGTACCAGAGAGTTCCTGCTGCTACTCTCTCTCTCTCTCTCTCCCACCCCCCTTCTCTCTGTCCCCTTCTCTCTGTCCTTTCTTTTCCCACACACACACAAAGAGGAAATCACGAGTACACAGTGAGAAGGCAGCCACCTGTAGGCTATAAGAGAAGACTTGGAATGAAACTGACTTTGCCTGCATCTTGATCTGGGACTCCCTAGGCCCCAGAACTATAAGAAATAAATTTCTGTTGCATAATCCACTCAGTCTGTGGTATTTTGTTACGGTGACTGGAGCAAACTAAGACATACAATACACATTTTCACCACCCTAACACTCATCATTTAACAGTCCTTCATTTGTTCCCTGCCCTTTTCTTTCAACTTCAGTAATGCTGAACTGCTGAGTTTTCTGCCTTCCCTTCATTTTAATGGAGTGAAATAACAGATCTAAAAAACATTTCTCCTTTGTTGGCATTTCATTCTTAGAGTCTCCTAGAGTCTTTTCATTATCTTACAAAATGTATTGCATTCCTTCAAACTACCTTGCATGTTTGATAATTTCATATTATAATTATATCTTTGTTTCCCTTTCAATTGTGAGTTTCATAAGCTATTTGAATGGATGATCTGCACTTTCTTCATCTTTACATTATTTTTACCTAAAGGAAATGCTTATATGGAAGTGGCTGAATTAATTAACCGATGCATTAATACTATGATGAATATATCACTTCCACCAAAGGTAACACAGTTGGCAAACTGTATACTTATTTAAATCAATGTCTGTGTAACCTAAAAGATGATTCTCACATATTATCCTGTTTATTCATACTAGCATGTACTTTCCTTATAGGATTTTAAGAAAGCAAAATAAAAATAAACCTGGATATCCGGTGATGTAAATAAGCTGTATAAGAAAGTGTTAGAGGGCTAAATGTTAACCCCAATAACCAGGAAAAGATGTTGATGCTAACTTCTCTAATGCTGGCAATAAAAACAACAAAATAATCATTTAATTGATGAATAACACACATATAAGAAGGTATACTCATCACATGAGCTCATGAAAGTTTTATGAAATAAGAGAAAGTGAGTGATCCAGGTAATTAATAACTAAGTCAAAAAATAGAAACTCACTCGTTCTGTCTCCCAAATCTTAATTTCTCTTTCCTGAAGTGAAAACTATCTGGCTGTTAACAACTTTGAATAGTTTACTTCTCTTTGAATTTACATTAAATGGAATCATATACTGTGTGTTTTGTCTTCATGATGTCTATTCCATTGCTCAGCATTCTTTGAGGAAGTCATCTGTGCTTTTTTGTCAAGTCATATTATTTATTTTTATTCAGTGCAGTATTCACTTTATGAATTCAGTATTATTACTTTATCTACTTGATTGACAATGGACATTGGGTTGGTTACAGTTTGAAAGTAATCATTAATGCTTTTATAAACATTATTGCATGCATTTATTGTATGCACATAAATTCATTTATGGTAAGTATATACCTAGAAGGGTAGTTTTTAAGTGTCTGTAGAAAATGTGTGTATTCAGTTTCAGCCAAACTGCTTTTCAAAATAATTATAGTTAACACTTCTGTTAGCAATACTAGGTGATTCTTGTTACTCCAGATTCTCACCAATGATTGTTATTATTTGTCTTTTAAATTTTGTTCCTTTTAGTACCACCCTATTGCTGATATTTGCAGTAGTATATTAATCTGTACCAGTCAAAAAAGACTTCAATTGTCCTATATGACTAAGACCACATGGAGAAAGGAAAAGTAATCCTCTTTCCTTTCTCTTATGCCTGAATGATCATTTGTTCCCTTTTTTCTCTTTCAAAGCAAATAATATTTCTAAATCTTTAAAACCTTAATGCAAAGGAAATAAATAAAATGTTATATATTTGATACAACTTTGTGCCCCTCTTATACTCTGAATAAAAAAGAATTGATTTTGACAGAACAAATTTTTGCTCAGAGTTCTGAGAATTATTTTTTTATATGATGAATTACAGATGTAGAGTTTCTGACTTACCTGTTCTTGGAATATTTTCAGCATTATGTTTATATTCCCAGCTATTTTTGCTTTCTTACCTAGAATTGCTTTAGTACTTGTGACTAAAGTATGGTAAGCATGCACTCACATCAACACTGTAAGTTTGAAAATTATCTATCAAATTTAGAGAACAGTATATGATTGTAATTGCATACATTTATCAACCAAGTAAAAAATAGAATTTATCATATACTCTAGAAACACACTGGGTTTTTCTTATTAGTATCACCATTCCTTTCTCTGTAGGAATAATCATTCTCTTGATTTTTATGAATTATCCTCCTGTTTTTCTTTATAATTTTTGTCACTTATTTGTGCTTACCACTCATTATACAAATGTGTGAATATGGGTATGTGTATGTATCATAATATGAATGGACAGCAAGAGAAATGTTATTAAAAACTGGAAATATGAAAATTCATATGTTATAGTGTTAAACAATTTGGTGAAAATAATTCAGGAAGAGAGTATACTTCTGAATATCTAGCTTTAGCAGAGTAATTTTGAAAAATATTAATGGTATGATATGTTTTAGTTCTAGTTAGCTACATTTGACAAAATTTTATTAGAAAGGAATGAGTGCAGAAAAGGATTGTACTGTTTGCATGAAGACATGAAAGAGAATAAAGAAAGTTGAGTAATTCAAGGACTTACATGGTCGGAATAAGCAACTAAGAAAAAATACAAGAAAGCAAGCCTTTGAACAATAAATGCTGTTAAAATTCAGCTTTGAAATAAAGATCAAATCTAGTGTATGTGTTTAACCCTTGTTAAAACCTCTGGCTGAAATCAAGTGGTACCAGACAAATTATTTTATTTACCCAAAATAAGCGACTAAAAAAGACAGACTTAGTGTGAGCTTGTCTCTCTTTATCTCGTATCTTGGTAATCATATGGTAATTTCTATTTTTTTTTTAATCCTATGATTGCAAAAATATATGTCATTTCAGTTATAATTTTTCTTTTTATGATTGCCAGTGAAGTGGACCATTTTTTGGAAATTTATGGACCACTTGTTCTTTTTATGTGAAATTTCTGTTAATATCTTGTTTTCATTTTTTGTTTTCTGTTTCTTATAGTATTTTCATTTATATTCAGGTTATTGTGTTTTGTCAGGTTGTGCGGGTTAACATATCTTCTGTCTTCTCTTTTGTATTCTTTTTTACTCTCATTATAGTGCCTCATTATGCATTTAGAACCAGAGTTTGAGAGTTTAATGTAGTTGAATTGTTCAACCCTTCTCCCCTGAAGGGATAATCAATGGTCTCACCACTTTATTTTCCCAGTGATATGCCACAGCCAGCGTGATGAGTTAGATAATGTTTTCAAACTGACTGCAGTTGTATCTCTCATTCTACATGACTCTTCTTTGATGTGACCTCGACACCTCCCCATCAAAAAGTAGAGTCTATTTTTTTCTACCACTTGAAGATTACAGCCCTGCAAGTTGTTCCACTAACGAAAGGAGATGGAACATCACAATATTTAATATCTGAAGTTAGGCCTTGAGATATTTACCATTTCTACCTTCTCTTGGGAATATTCTTGGGATCCCAGTCTTCAACCTTGTTTAAGAAAGCTCAAGTAACTATGTGGAAAGGTCCATATGGCGGTACTGGCTCTTTTCTGACTGTCTTAGCTGGAATATCCGACCAAACAGTATCAACTCCAAAATATTTTAATTCCCAGACATTCATACACCTTCATTTATACCATGTGAACCAGAAGAACAAGATCAACCTACAGATTAATGAGCAAATAAAGTAGATATTGGCTTAAACTACCAAATATTGGAATAAATTTCAGTAATAAATAACTGAAACAGATTTTAATCAAATTTAAATATACTGTCAGTATTTGTCATTTTGTCTCTGAATATGTACCATTGTTCAGTTTTTAAATCTTTGTTTCAATACCATTTTTTCATTATGTCACCCTCACCATTAATCTTGATATTTTACTAGATTTTTAGACATCCTTATACTTCTACTCTAAGAATAAATATGCTTGAACTTTTCTCCTTGGTATAAATGTAGTCAGATTATCAAGTCACTCACAATTGAAATTTTTATAGAGACTTCCTGTCAATGCTAACTGTATAAATAAATTTGAAGATTGAGATTCATGATTTTGATTGATCTACTTTATATTTTAGATCTTCATTCATGCTTTTAACTATGATTACATAATTATTTCCATAAATCCCTCACCAATATTTTATTTAGACATGTTTCGATTCTCCTTGCCAATGCTTATTTAATTATGATTTGTGTTTTCATTTTCAAACCAGACAAAAATTTTTCAAGCATTATTTCAAGTATAGAAATGCAATTGTTATTTTGGTATATGTATTCTGAATTTGCACTTGTAACACTTTTTTACCAACTTAGTATTTTATTACTAGATATTTTTACATTTTATATTATAATTATATAATTAAATAATTTGTTTTCCTGCCTCAATGAAATAACTAGAACCACCAATGTAATACTGAAAATAGTTGGTAATAGTGGGCACAACTCATCTTGTTATCCATTGTTGAGAAGAATGGTTTCAATGTTTCACCATAAAGTATGTTTGCTGCACTCCCTTTCACAGATATGTTTGCATCTTTTATATATCCTTGGTTATGAATAAGTACAACATTTTTCTATAAACATTTTTGCCACTTTTTAAATTTGAGCTTCTATAATGATAACTAAGAAATTAACTGAAAACAACTGAAATTATAGTATAAAATGAAGTCACACACCATTTGAACAGTATCGATAATATTAATGAAATATAAATAGATATTTTAAAATCTATTCAATTATAAGGTTTTTCTTTCAGATTGTGGGTCTATATATATGCATGTAGGCTCTCTTTACCAATATCTATTGAAACTAAAATAAAATTTAGAAATGTAAATATAGACATTGATAAAATAAATGACAAAATACTAGAGAATAGAATATTATCTCCAATCCAGAAAAGTTGGAGGGTGACTGCAAAGGATACATTGGCCGGTGTTATATAACAAGCACATCTATCAATATGCAGGTGCATGCATGCAGACAGACTCTATGGTATTCATTATAGTAATTAATTATAGTTATTTTAATTAGTTATTACATTAATTGTAGAGTTACTGTATTACTGTTGAGATGAGCCAAGCCAATCTCCTTTCCTTCTCCACTTTACAGGAGTATCTGTCACAAAACATTTGTTTCCTGTAAATTGTAAATATAGATATAGATATAAATATATACACAAACTAATAAAGGCCATACTTCCAAACATAAATACATTAATTGTTTGCATCTAGAAAAGTCGTAATTATTTGAAATAGATTTGAAAAGTCTCTTAAGCCAGGCAACTTTCTCTGTATTCACACAGTGATTCCCAACCCAGTGCTTTGCTAGAATTATCTACCTGGAACCTACCACTACGGATGTCAAATCAAATGGTCAGATTGAGACCTGGAAATCAACATTTTGAAATAGTTTTGAAGGTGATTTCAAGTTGTAGCCAAGGTTGAAAACCATTTCAAAGGTCACTATCAGAAGGCTTTCCTTTTCTCTGTGAACTTTGTCATATTTGCTGGTGCAATAGTGTTGCCCTGCAACCACACTTCCTTTTATTTGATATATTGATTATACTTTAATTCAAACAAACAAAATTGAGGCTGCCTAGATTTGGCAAATGCCTCCCTCAGCTTATTATCATACATAGTGGCCTCTCTCAGTGGAAGTGAACACAATCATGCAGTTCTTAGTAAAACGAGTTCATAAGATGCGTGAAATACAATATTCCTGCTGAGTTTAAGGGCTTTGGTATTTACGTGAAGAACTGAGTTAGAAGATGTCTTGCAAGGCAGCCTGTTTTGAGCACCATCGAAAATTATAAAATTTAGGCATTATCGACTCCTCTTTCTTCACCAATCAACCTCAAAATGCTTATCACGAAGTTACTTCACATCTTGTCCTAAATCTTATCAGTAGGAGAATGGTGAATTTGAATGGATCAGAGATGTGCAAGCAGCTGGAGTCTGATTTTCAAACCTGCAATTAGGGTATCTCCTAACTTATACATTCAACTATTTTAATAAGATCCTGACTTTTTATAAACTCCATTCATTTATGTCTCTCTGCAGCTAGCCTTCTATTTCACCGAATAATTTTTTTTATAGCAGGTAACTTCAAAACACACATTTTAAAAATAACATGCTACTTTATAAATTAACTTAACTAATTATTTCTTCATTAGTATTAAAAGACAATTTCAGCAAAGCTGTCTCAACAATAACCAAAAAGAGAATAAATATATATCCCCCAAAACCTTGAAAATTTAAGAAAAAAAGACATTTGATAAAAATAAGTTATACTGAAACTAAAAACTTCACTTTTTGCTAAATGTCCTAGAGAAATATTTGCAGATCAGTACAAAGAGGCAGATAAAACCATTTACTTACCTTTGCTTTTAAACATACCTAGATGGAAGTAAATGATCATCAAAATTTTAAAAATTAGATAAATTTTGATAAATTATACTATGAAATTAATGTAGCAGTTAGAAAGAATGAGGATATATAATGACACAAAAATAATTAAATAAACATTTTAAAGATGGAAAAAAGTTTTCTAACCAAAACATACAAAAGAAGCTTCTTTATTCAAAACAAAACAAAATATACAATAATCTTCACAGAATTCATGTTTTTGTATATTTGGTTGCTACTTAGAAAATATTAGTAAGAATATGCTTAATTTAATTACTGTGTATTTCTGAAAATTAATTTATATACTTGTTCTCTGCTTTTAATAATCAAAAGATTAAATATCAAAGCATGAATATAAAACATTACTAACAATATGCAGCAATGCTATAGAAGGCATTGAACAGATATTGGATTATTATTTTTTAATCAGTTGAAACGTCATTATAAAGAATAATTGGTGAAAAAACTTTCATTTTTTAAAAAAATTTACTTTAAAGATATGGGGTATAGTTCAGGGTTAGGTATACAAATGTTCATTTTGCAGTTACCCTTGTGGATGAGGTGTGACTACTCCTCCCCTGTCAGTTTCCCACTACTGCCATTCCCACCCTCACTCCCCTGGCAGTTTCTCACTACTGCCAATTCCTTTCTTATAGTATTATGATAACTGTTCAAGGTCCACTTATGAGTGAGAACATGTGATACTCAGTTTTCTGTTTCTGTGATAGATCACTGAGTGTGATAGACTCTAAATCCATCCAAGTTGCTGTGAAGACTCTATATCTTTCCTTCTTTATGGCTGCATGATAATCCATTGTGTACATGTACCACATTTTTTTAAATCCAGTCCAGCTTCGATGGGCAGCACAGTTGGTTGGATGTTTTTGCTATCGTGAATAATGCTGCAATAAACATGCATGTGCCGGTATCTTTCTTGTATAATAACTTGTGTTCCTCCAGGTATACTCCCAATAGGAGGATTGCTGGGTCATAAGGAAGGTCAATTTCTAGTTCTTTCAGAAATTGCCACACTGTCTTCCAAAGAGGTTGCACTGGTTTACATTCCCACCAGCCGCGTAGAAGTATTTCTTTTTCTCTGCATCCTCGCCAGCATCTGTGGTTGTTGGGTTATTGTTTTTAATAACAATTTAATATTTATCTTGAGTATTTTAATTTTTGCAAATTTTAAATATAATTGTTTTTATTTTTTATACAAACACCCATAGTCCTTGGCTCATGTTCAGCCTCATCAAAAGATTCAATTAAATTTTCACATTTACATTTTTATCACCTCTCCTGGTTGTAAATATATTGTGAATATATCTACCTCCCTTTTGGGGACTGACAAAGTACAGTGCACATTATCCAGTAAATATTTTCTATATGATTGTATTAAAGTAGTTATCGATCACATTTATGTGCTTGTGTGCATGTGTGGTCTCCATTTATTAAATTCTGTATAAGCTGCCATGTAATCTTTAATTTGAAAAGTTAAATATAGGCATGCTTTCTAGTCACATGCATATAAAAGTTGAGGTTGTTTATATTTCTATTTCAATGTATTTTATTGAAATATATTTCAAAATACATTAACACAGAAAAATAAATTAAAACTATTGAGTCCACATTGATATATTTTACAGAAACAATGAACACATGCTTATAGAGGCTTATATATTTTAATAGGTTTTCTAATTTTTATTATTTCAAGTCAAATAAGTTTAATTTGCCTTTGCAGTGGCTTTATTTATTTTAAACACTTAGATGAATCAGCTTTGTTCTTAAAGAATCTTCTTGTTCTCGTCTTTTAAAAATTATTCTGACAACATCAAGGAAAACTTTGACTTTTGTGTGTGTGGGTGTGTGAATTTCATTTTGTTTAGTATGCTTTACTGGAACTTGTAGTATAAATCCTAACATTAAGTCACCCTATATATGGTTCTTTGACATTTGGTAAAATGGGAAGGAATCTGAAATGGCCTCATCACAATTCTCTCCCCCTCTGCTCCTGCGAATGTACAAAATTCCTCAAACAACTCTTCTTATTGACAGAACCACTATACTTCCTGCTTATACCCCTCTGAGTAGCACATTGTTGCTCCCTGCCAGCCAGAGTAATTTTTCAAACAAATCAATCACTCCTATTGGTGTCAGACATCACCTCATCTTCTTGTTACTACAAATATTGCCTACACAAGTTTCTGTCTGTTCACTTTGCTCACAAATGCAACTCCCATATGGCCCTGGATGATGTGCTGTCTCCTCCTTTCCCTGCCTGTGAGTATTTGTGAATAAAAACTTAACTGAAGATCTTATCTGTCTACTGTCAAGTGCTATGTGTTCAGTCATTCCTCTAACCTAAAATGGGTAACTCTCTCTCACCGATGAGGTAGATAGAAGGTAATTAACACAGATTTCTTTTTTAAAATAGTTCCCAGCTACATAACTTTTGATATCATACTATCCTCAGCACCTAGCAAGTAAACTAATCTTGGTAAGTACTTTGAAATAATCAAATTAATATCTGCAAATTCAAGAATATTTTACTTCTATAAAAGAAGAAAACTTATCAATGTAAAGAAACAGATTTTAGAAAGCATGAAATAAGAAAAGATCAATTGAAATGCTGAATAATTAAAGAGCCACTGGTCAGAATAAATGAAGACATGAGGATATGAAAGCTCAAATCCTGAAAATTTCAGAAGGCATAAAACAAAGAATAGAGTTAATAAGTCTGCAAAAGAGAAAATTTAGAAAATAAAAGGTAAAAGGGGTAAGTCTTCAAAATAAAAGTAAAGTAGAAGTCCATTCATAGCAAAATGTTTGAGAAAAAAAAATATATATCACATCTATTTCATGGACTGGTTAGAGCTATAGAAAAGTCTTTGAAGATTTGACATTATTTTCTTAATATTTATTAAAACAAGAAAAATGATTCAGAGTACTATAAGTAAAATTATCCTAGATTTGCTCAACTGTGAGAAAATACATATACATACATATTAATTATATACATACTTTCATTTGATAATATGAGCATGGAAAAAAATTAAGATCACATACACAACCAGAATATGGAGTTTGGCTAACAGAAGAATAAAAAAGAAGGAAGAGTTACAAAATCAATTGACAACCTGTGTCAGCAGGTAATAAAAGTGGGAACCAAACAAGGTGTAAAAAAATTAAATGCAAATGTTTCTTTATCCATTCATTTGTGAATGAACATTTATGTTGCTTCTAATAACAATGCAATAAATATGAGAGAGCAAATATTTAGTTGAGATCCTGATTTCAATTTTCAAAATAAATAACCAGAAGTGGAATTGCTTAATCACACATTTGATTTGATTTTTATTTTTTTGATAAATCTTCATACTGTTTCTCATTATGCAAAGTGAAATAAGTCAGTTGTAGAAGGACAAATACTGAAAAATTCTAATTAGCTAAGATATCTAAAGTAGTTGGTCTCATGGAAGCAGAAAATACAGTGGGGATGCCAAGGGCTGGTCACAGAAGAACTGTAGAGTTGCAGTTTAATGGGTAAAGAGTTAAATTTATGAAAGGTGAAAGATTTCAAGAGATCTACTGCATAACATAGTTCCTATAGTTACCAGCAGTGTGTGTACACTGAATAATTGGTAAAAAGTGTAGATTTTGTGTTATTTTTTCAAAAAATAAATAAATAAAATGTTATGGTGATTCAACAGAAAAGTGCTTAACCATTCTAAAGTCATTCATACACATTTTTGTTTTTTAATTTTAAAGATGTGGTGTACAAGTCAGGATTAGATATACATATGGTCATTATACAGGTAAAGTTTGGACCTCACTTTGGTCCCCATTCACCTGTTTGAGATCAGGTACCCTTATTGAGGAAGGGTGCCCCTCCTCCCCAGGCAGTTTCCCACTACTGCCAATCCCTTTTTGGTAGTACTATGATCATTGCTCAGAGTCTGTTTATGAGCGGAAAACATGTGGCAGTGCATATTTGTTTTCTGTGATAGATCACTGAGTATTATAGGCTCTAATCCATCCAAGTTGCTGCGAAGTTCATAACTGTGTCCTCCTTTATGGATGCATAATATTCTATCATGTATATGTACCACATTTTCTTTATCCAGTCCACTTATGAAAGGCATCACAGTTGATTTCATGTTTTTGCTATTTTGAATTATGATGCAGTAAATATATATGTGCAGGTATCTTTCTCATAGAGTGATTTGAGCTCCTCCAGGTACATTCCCAGAAGGGGAATCGCTGGGTCATACGGAAGGTCGATTTCTAGTTCTTTTAGAAATTGCCATCCTGTTTTCCATAGAGGTTGAACTAGTTTGCATTCCCACCAGCAGTGTAGAAATGTTCCTCTTTCTCTGCTTCATTGCCAGCATCTATTGTTGTTAGGTTTATTAATGATGGCCATTCTTACCTGGGTTAGTGGTATCTCAAAGTGTTTTGATTTGCATTTCTCTGATGATTAGTGAGGCCGAACTCTTTTTCATGAGTCTGGTGGCTGCCTATAGATATTATTTTGAGAAGTGTTTATTTATGTCTTTTGCCCACCTTTAAATGGGGCTTTTTTTTTCTCCTGTTGGCAAGTCTGAGTTCCTTGTAGATTCTGGATATCAGGCCTTTATCAGATATACAATAGTCACATATTTTTTCCCATTCTACGGGCTGTCTCCCTGTTCTTTCCTTTTGTTTTGAAGAAACTTTTCAGTTTTTTGAGGTCCGACTTGTCTATCTCATCTCTTATGGCATGGGCATTTGGAGTTTTGGTCAGGAATTGGTTGCAGTTTCTAATTTCCAAAAGGGTGTCTTGGCATCTTCCTAACCAGAGAAGTGAAGGAACTTAACAACAAAAACCAAAAAAAAAAAAAAACTGCTCAAATTAATCAAAGATGACATACAAATTGAAAACTATTCCATGCTCATGAATTGGAAGAATCAACATTGTCAACATGTCGTCCTACCCAAGGCAATCTTCAGATTTAATGCAATGTCCATTAAATTACCAGCATCATTCTTGTCTGATCTGGAAATGGCAATATGGATTCGTATTGGAAATTCATATGGAAACATAAACAACCATGAATAGCCAAAACAATCCTCACCAAAAGAAACAAAGCAGAAAGTATCACACTTCCAGACTTTAAACTTTATTATAAGGCTACCATGATCAGGACAGCCTGGTACTGATTCAAGAATGGGTGTATAGACAAATAGAATGGGATAGAGATTCTAGAAGCAAAACCCAAATTTCTCAATCAATCAACTCATCCTCACCAAAGATTCTACTAACAACCACTGAGGAGAGGAGAACTTATTCAGCAAGTGGGAAAACTGACTGACCACATGCAGAAGATTAAAACAAGTCCACTATTATCATACACAAAAACCAACCCTAAATAGATCAAAGACCTAAACGTAAAACCTCAAACTATAATAACACATGTTTAAAAATTCTGGAATGACTACATGCAGCCTTCCAGAAGGATTACTCAACCAACATAATCAATTTGAGATCCCTTGTTTATATGTTTTCAAGTATTTCAGTAATCAGTAATTTCACTATTTTAATAGTTATTGTTACTAGGAAACATAAATAAATCTGATAACTTTTTATTAATAAATGCCTGACACCTGTTAAATGTAGCTTCTATTCTATGATGCTATGTTGTAAATTTCTTTACTATAGATCTTCTTGTTTATCTAAGTTTTTAAGTTACTTAGTCTTAGCTCTCACAAAAATATGAAGGTCTTACATATGTTTTTGTTTTTGTTTTTTTTTTGAGTTGGAGTCTCACTCTGTTGCCCAGACTGGAGTGCAGTGGCCGGTAGCGGCTACCACAGCCTCGACCTGCTGGGCTCCGACGATCTTTTCGCCTCGGCCTTCCAAGTAGTAGGAATTAGAGGCATGCACTACCACGCCCGGCTGATGCTTTGATTTATTGTAGAGATGAAGTCTCGCTGCCCAGGCAGGTCTCGAACCCGCGGGCTCAGGCAATCCACTCACCTCAGCCTCCCAAAGGCGGGGGATTACAGGCTGAGCCACCAAGCCCGGTTTACATATATATTTTTAAATCAATCTCCCCATCTAAGTCCAGCTCCAAATAAGATAGGTGTGTAGCATTCATGTATTGTCTTGCAACAATGAAATGACAAAAGACTAACATAGTTAGTGCTCTGCCCTCTGTTTATGCTTACACATAAATTAGAATAAATTTCAAACACTGAAAACATAACATAGGAATAAGAATGAAGCTGCTGAGCCTAGCTCTTGAAAGAAGGGATGTATGCACACTGTTTTGTAAAAGATTGAAAAGATCATTGTGCCCTGACCAAAACCAAAGATGCTTCCCAAAATCCTTCTCTTCTCCTGTCCTTAAAATAAAAAGAGCCTGAGATTGACTCTTGGGATGGTCCTTGAGACATTAGTTTGCCATCTGCTCAGGTTATCAGTTCTTGGATAAACCTGTTTTCTTTTCACAAATTATAGTCTCTTGAGTTTGACTTTTGAGTGATGAGCAGCTGAACCTGAGTTTGGTTACAGTCTTGTCCTTGTTTAGTTTTGGTATCAAAGTAAGTTAGACTTATAAAATAAGCTGGAGACCACTCCTTTTGTTTCTCTTTCAGGAAAATTTTAATGATCTGATCTTGAATAAATATATTGGCATAAAGGTATTTAAAATATTCTATCTTTTTAAAATATCTGTAGTTGTATGAAATTCTTCATTTTTATTATCAATTATTTTTGCCCTTGGTTTTCTTTTCTTGGTTTCTATTACAAGTGCTGCATTTCATTTTTTAGTCTTGTCAAATAAATAGTTTTTATTGCTTGGAACTTTTATATCAAAGCTTTGTTTTGTTTTTACTTTTAATTATTTTTGTTTTTTCTTATTTTTTAAATCAAATTTTATTGTTTTCTCTGTAATTTCCTTTCTTCTAATTGCTTGAGTATATTCTCTTGTTCTTTATCTAATCTCTTCTGTTGGAGGCAGTAAATTAGCAAAATTCTCGCTCCTGTAAAAATCCATTATTCACATTTGAAGATTGCTTTAAGGTATGTGTTTAAGAATGACTTACATGCTTATATTATTTGTATTATTTGGATATGATCCAATAATGCTTTTGTGATTAAGTTATGACATTAAGGTAAGTTTGGCTGCCATAAATATAAGCACACTGGCTCTGTTTTTTGTTTGGTTATTTGATTTTGTGGTAGATTCTTTCAAAAACATACTTGTCCACTAACAGAAAAACATATTTTAATATGAAAAATATAAAATGAGGCCAGGAGCGGTGCCGTGGCTCAAGTCTGTAATCTCAGCACTTTGGGAGGCCTATGCAAAAAGATTACCTGAGTCCAGGTTTGAGAGTAGCCTGGGCAACTTGACGAGACCTTATCTCTACAGTAAACGAAAAAATTAGCTGGGCATGGGCACCTGTAGTTCCAGCCACTTGGAAGGCTGTGGCGGAAGGATTGTCTAAGCCCTGTTGGTCAACACTGGAGTGGCTGTAAGTGTCCCACTGCACTCCAGTCTGGGCGATGGAGTGAGGCTCCAACGCCCGCCCCCCCCCCAAAAAAAGAAAAGAAAAAGAAAGAAAAAGGATAGAAAAAGGAAAAATGTGATTATTAGCATATTTAGACTTATTTTTTATGTTAATATTAGCCTTCTATTTATTCAACTTTCTATATTTTTCTGTATTCTCTTTTTCTTTGCTTTCTTTTGATTTGCATTTTTCTCCATCATTCATTTTCTCTCCCTACTGTTTGAAAATTGCTTATTCTTTTAATAGTACCCTACCTAAATTATAATGATTAGTCATTTAAGGTCCAAAGCCAATCAATGTTTTAATTCTTCATCTGAACATTATCAATCTTAGAACATTTATTAGACCACAACCAGGGCATAAAACAAAATTCTTAATATTTTAGTTTCAATCTTATTTCCTATCAAAATTATACTCTAAAATTAATTCTGTATTAAATATTTATTAATATTTTTTCATTCATACTTCTTTTGGCTTCTCGTTTTATCTTGCATTTTAGATTTTCTATCTAGGGTTTTTTATTTTGTTTTGTTTTTCTTCTGCCTAAAATACTTTCTCTGTAATTCTATTTGTCATAGGACAGTTTGTGGTAATGTCTTTCGTTTTATTTATAGCAAATGTCTTTATTTTGCTTTTCTTCTTAAAAGAGAGCATGCTGACAGTTTTCCTCAACACATTTATGGCATCTTTCTACCATTTCCTTGCTGTTGACAGGTAAGCAGGTAGTTGAATTTTTATTGACTTGGTGATCTATCTTTTCTCTTTTATAGGGATGTTTTACTGATTTGCTATTTTGTGTTTAGATACAGGTTTCTTTTTATTTATATTGCTTGTGTTCACTGGTCTTCTTGAATGTGAGTTTGTTGTTGTCTCGTATATTCTGAAATGTATCACCTATCTTTGAATTTTCCTATGCCATATTTTTTTACAATTTCTTAACTCTATCAATTTTTTATCTTTATCCTCCTTCTTATATGTTTAGTTTAAAAAATATCCACTTATATGCAATTGCATTTTGAATAATATACTTATGAATTTTATTTTAATTTTTGTCCAGGTTGAAGTGCAGTGGTATCATCATGATTCACCACCATCTCCAACTCCTGGGCTCAACAATCTTCCTGTATCTATCTCCCAAGTACCTGGTACTACAGGTGTATGCCACCATGCCTATCTGTTTTATTTTTTATTTTTTATTTTTGTAGAGATAAAGCCTAGCTATGTTGCCCAGACTGGTCTCAAACTCTTGGACTCAAATAATCCTCTTACCTTTGCCTTTCAAATGCCTGGGATTGTCTATTGATTCAACATAATCTTTGTATAAGCTAGATTCTGTAGCATAGCATGTAGCATTAACACACATGAATTGTCATCCTTGTGAGTCTGCACATATTTATTTCCATATGTATGTGTTGAGTTATTTACTCAAGCTTGACTGACAAGCTAGTCTGTGGTCAGGTTCAGCTCATCTCTACCTGGTTTAATTCTGGAGTCTAGAAAGAAGTTACAGCAACTATCAGGGATGTGTTTTTCTCTTGTGCATAAGAGCTAAAATCAAATTTTACACACATTTCCAAAGCTTCTGTTTCCATCACACTGTTAACACTATAGTAGTCAAGACAAGTCACGTAGCTAAGTCAACATCAATGGGGCAAGGAAGAAATCTTCACCACAGTCGGCAGCAATGCAAAGTTGCAGTACACAAGTTTAATACATAGAAACAATAATTTATTCCATAACATTCTTTCATAGTCAATAAAATTTGATAATGCTTATACAGTATTGTTCACTACTAGAAAATTTGTTTCCTTGCCATATCATCTTAACCATTCTCCTCATAGTTTTATATTCCTTCTAGTATTTTAGTTTCTTTTTAATTTCTTCAAAGCTATTAAAGACATTCATTAGTTTTATTTTGTATGCCATAAATCCAACACCTAAACCCTATGTGAATATCTTCTGATACTCTTCTTTCTGATAACTGTCATTTGTATTGTCTTTTTTCAACATGACTTTTTTCTTTCTTTCTTTATTGTTTATTTGTTTGTTTTATATTTCTGTAAGTGACTTCTTTTCCTTGAAATTTTATCTTCATTTAAGACTGAGTTTTAATATATTTTCCCTAGAGAATACTTGCATTTGATTTTTTTTTTCTTGAGTTGGGGTCTCACTCTGTGGCCCAGGCTGAGTGTAGTATACGTTTGATTTTGACTCTTGTCTGGAGGCACTATAAAATAAATTTTTCTTATGAGATATTTTCAGAGATAGTGTTTGGACTGCGAACCTAAAAGATGGTTCACTTATGATTCCAAATTCTCTGGGTAGTTTTTTTTTTTTTTTTTTTTTGTCATTGACAATTTCAAGGTAGACAAATCTTACCATCCCCTTTTGCATAATGAGGATAATTTCTTATTCACAAGTATAGAAGTATATAGTCCTCTGTGGCCTGAGCTTTATGCAAAGGTCTCCTATTAAATTTCTCATTTTTTTAAATAGTGAGCTTTATCTCCTGTCCTATAATCCTGTGCAGTTATCAAATGGAAATTACTAGTCTCTGGAGTCAATTAAAAGACAGGCTGGAAGTCTACCATGCTTTGAGAACTCCATTGTTTCTTCTTTTAGTTTGTTTTGGTTCCTATAATTTACAATTATGATTTATTTTGTAATTTATATCAGTCTATTGAAGTAGTGTGTGTGTGTGTGTGTGTGTGCGTGTGTGTGTGTGTGTGTGAATTTAGTTGGTTCAATTGGGAGTTGTCCTAGTTTGGGATGGTTGCAATTAATTGCCACAGACCCGATGGCTTAACTATTTATATGTGTGCACACACACATTTCTCACAGTTTTGAAGGCTAGAAGTCCAAAATCAGCGTGTCAGCATGATCAGGTTTGGTGAGGGCCGACTTCCTAGTTTGCAGATGCTTGTCTTCTTGCTGTGTCTCCACATGGTAGGAGCAAAGAGAGCCATCAAGCTCTCTTTTATCTATCACAGGAGTAGTAATTCCACCATGAATGACCAAATCAGCTCCCAAAGTCCTACTTGTAAATGCAGTCAATCACCTTGTAGAAAAAAACTCAAGTTATGAAATCTGGGGAACAAAGACATGCAGTCCATAAGAGGAGACTGTTCAAATTATATTACCCATAATATTAGAAGAGATATAAATTCACTCATCCACTATCGACACTTTCCACAAATTCTCAAGTTAGGATTACTGCCTCTCACAAAGACATACTCTTTCATTTATTAAGAATAGTGTTCTTAGTGCAGGTTTCATTTATAAAAGTCATGTGGCTGATTTTCACTTGAGAGTTTTGTATTTGCCCATTTTGTCTGGGAATCAGTTCAGTTTTATAATTATCCTGCTATGATAATATGGTCCTAGTATTTTCACTCACTCTCTAGGCTTTCATTGAAAGCTGGAACAATTTCCTGCTTTTATACTGACCATCAGTGCAGCCACCTTTGTGAATTGAGCACAGCACAGCAGGAGGGTTGGCCTCACTTCAAATTCATATTTGTGCTGCCTGCTGCAGGCTAGGCAGTATGCAATTGCACATAGTGCTGAATATGGTGTTTTTATTAACCTATAATTTACAACAGTGTTGGCCTTTGTCTAGCTTTCATCTCTCCATCTCTCATAGTAATTTTTAAAGGCAAAGTGATGGAAAATATAATTTAAAACAAAATTTTCTTCCAACACAGAAATCTTCTCTATAGTGGTAGTAGAAAAATAAAACACCTTTATTATTAAATAAGCCTTAAACCAGAATGTGATGTGCATCTCAGGTACCCACTAAGAGATTGGGAAAGACAAATAAATCTCATCTTTGTATATAGCCAAACACATGCAATCTGTTAAACACATGTTTTCAAAATAAAAATAAAAAACACAGCCTCAAATAAGAAGACTTAATATTTGTCACACACAATGTATCCTAGATTCATTTAGTTTTTGGGGTGACCATCCAGGTTAGTTAGTTGTATTTATACAGGGAAGAAACAAACTTTATATCTTTATGAAGAAGATAATTTTGTTACTTAGAGCAAGAGTTCCATTTAAGGGGTTGTTCTCTTACTCACACAAAAACCAAGATTAAGGATACTATCTCCCTTGATGATTTCATTTCAACAAAAATACTCCCAGGTTCTTGAAAAACTGTTCCTGGATTTTAAAGCTGTCAGAAGACCTATCTAGTTTTCAAAATAATTTATACAGATTTCAAAGAGTTTAGAAAGTCTTTAAGATTACAAACCTTCTAAAGTAAATAATCTAAGGGGAGATAGAGACATATTTTCCCTTATTTTTAACAGGGACAAATAAGCCTTTTATCTTTAATATTTATTTGTCTTTCCAAATGGTATTTGGTGTCTATGTAAAAAGAATGGCTTCTTTAAAATAACACCTCTTTAGTTTTTTTTTTATGACATTTTCTTGTGACACTTGTCTGATCTTTAAATTTCTTGAAAGAAAACAATAGAAGCCACTTTACATTAAATTTACTTCTTCATAGGGACAAAGTCCTGAGATATTAATTCAGGCTTTTGCTTGCTGTTAGTGTTGATTTGTTTCTTTGGTTGGTTTGTTTGTTTGTTTTAAATTTTCTATATCACCCCCTTTTCATCTTTTAATCTTTTTAACCTTTTCTTATTTAGGCACTAACCAGGGTGCTTCTATGCTCAAAGCCCTCAAGGCAGAACTAGTACAACTGCTAGAAAAAAAGAGAAAGGACAAAAGAAGCAACTGAGACAATCTGGGACCAAATGCCTGTTTCCTTACAGGCAGCAAAGACAAAAATACTCTTGATTTAGAAGAACTGAGGATGTTCAAAAGCCAGAGGCTAAAGAAACTCTCAGCCTATAATTTATTCAAACTTTTCAAGCTTTGATAGACAATACTGAAGAGAATGCATCAAAGTCTTCTGCCCTTAAAAATTGCTCAATATCTACCTGGGGTGGTGGGGGAAGAGATTAGAAAAACAAGATTTGAACACAGAATTGAAGAGTAAATTTTCTACTGTCTAGAATGTGATCAATCATTTCCTCCCATCCAGATGGCAGATGGGTGAATAGGGATGGGTTGAGGGTTAGTCAGATCTTAAGAATGACTAATGATTTTTTTAAAAAATGCAGGTAAGTTCTTTAGGGTTGGAAGGTATAGAGGACATGCACATATTCAATATAAACCTAAAGGAAGCAACAGCTTAATGAAAAGAGTTTTTTTATATTCCAGGTATGCATGGTAGCTAGACAGATATAGAAAAGAGCTGTATAACCCCTCACTCTCAATTCTAACCTCTTCTGTGATTCTCCTGAGGCCAAGAAAAATAGAGGAGAGTTTACTATACTTATGCCACTACTGAATAGAAACAAGAACGTAGAAAATACTCACTACACTTTTAAAATTTGAAAGATAAGCATCATTTCACGTTTTCAATATAGCAGTGCTTCTCCAAGTGTGGCGAGGGAAACCTGGGGTTCCCTGAGACAATTTAGGATGTCTGTGAGATCAAGCTATTTTTATAACAAACATAAATCAGTATTTGCCTTATACATTCACATTTCTTTCATGAATGTAGAAGAGATTTCGTGAGAGTATATGATGTGTAAGATCCAGAACATGTTGGACGCAGTTGTCTTCTACCAAATCAAGCCTGTGCTGTTTGGTATAGTATCCACTATCTATAGATGGATATTGAGTGCTTAAAATGTGACTAATTCTCATTGATATGAGCTGTAAGTATAAAATACTAAAGCTCAAAGAGTTTGTATAGAAAAAGAATGTAAATATCTTAATACGTCTTTAGATAGTAATTGCATGTTAAATTAAAAATAGTTCTGTATATTGGGGAAACAAGATATATTGTTTATATTACACTCAATGAACCAATAACTGAGGTTTCTTGAGATAAAAGACATAACTGTCCTTTCCCTCAGTTTTCACTGCTTTCTCGCCAATCTGAGTATAGCCATATTGCATAAAGATATTTTATTTTGTATAAAGCTAAAATCCCAAACTGTAGTCAAATACTTTGTTTGGCATATTGGTATTGACTTTATAAAAGAAAAAAGTTGAAACAAAATTAATATAAGTAGATAGTTTATTTGAGCCAAGTTTGAGGATTATAATAAAAGATCATGGATTCAAGTTGCCCTGAATATACACTTTGATTAGCAGTGGTTAAAAATGGATTTTTAAGGGCAAAAACAAGAGGAGACAGAGAGTGGACTGATACAAAGTTGTTTGTCAGAAATTCTCATTGGTTTACAAAAATGACATTGATTATCGATTGCCTATACATTATCGAGATATAGAGTGTGTGCTATAGTGTATAGTTAATTTATAGTTACTTGTGTTATTTGCAAGTAGTCTCAAAAGATGAATGCTTCTTGAAAGCATTAATGATCAAAATTTGAATGAAAAAGTGCTCCTCATCACCCAGAAGGCTTATTCCCAGGTAATCGTGTCAAAGTCATTGATCTATGTTTGCTGTCACATGTTGAATCGAATCTAGCTTTCTGAGTACCACAAATTTACTTTTTTCAAAAGCAAGACAACAAGAGGTGCATGGTAAAAATCTAATGCATGTGAAAATTATTACTAAAAATAAAATTTGTGTGCCAGAACTATAGCAAAATAAAATCTAATCCCTTGGGGAATCAATTAAAAACATAATGAAGAAAATTAAAACAAGATTATTCTTTACAGACTTGTAGCTAGGAA
The DNA here is from genome assembly GCF_000164805.1 of Carlito syrichta. Taxonomy (NCBI): domain Eukaryota; kingdom Metazoa; phylum Chordata; class Mammalia; order Primates; family Tarsiidae; genus Carlito; species Carlito syrichta. The sequence continues at coordinate 347,676 of NW_007231619.1, read as the reverse complement.
AAAATTTAGGATTTAGTATAAACTATAGACAAATAATAAAACAAGCTTTGGTTTTATTATGCTTGGTCTATTCATTTGCATAAAGCACAACAAGAACAGTGCAGGATCATATAGACTCTTCTAAGTTTGTTTAGCTGGGACTTTTGTAAGCAATTTCAAGTTAAACTTCTAAAATCCCTGAGGTTACCCAAGCCAAAGCTTTGTCTTCAGACTCCTTGTAATACCTTTCTTCTCAATGTCCAAAATAACTTGTTTCTTCAGAAAGTAGTATCCTTTAATAATTACCACAAAGACAGTGTACCACATGAGTCTTTCCCACGGGCTTTTTATCAGCTCTATAAAGTCAAACTCAATTCTGCAAAGAACTCTGGTTACATCTGAAAACATTCCATTCCATTCAATACCTTAATTAAAAATAACCCATGTATCTAATTGTATCCAGTTACAAAATAAAACAGGTTCTTATTGAAATTATGCAAACAACTATATTGCCATAAATTAAGAATATTTATGAATAGTTTTTAAATTTTGAAAAAAAAATCTGGTAAAAAGGCAAATGCTTCCATTTTACTCAAAAAAGTATACTTTATTCAATTGTTATCAGCTATAAATGGCTCAAAATAAAAGTTTTTTGATCTGGGAAGCAAAACATTAAAATAACCAACAATCTTTCAAACAAATAAAGCATAAAAAGTATTTCAATTTGCTATTCCTTTAGTCCCATATAATTTCTTATCTCTTTTTCTTTTATTTATTTATTATTATTATTATTTTTAAAAATAGGGTTTCACTCTGTCATCTGGACTGGGGTGCAGTAGCATTATGGTGGCTAACTGCAGTCTTGACCTTCTGGGCTCAGACAATTTCTGCCTAGCCTCTCGAGCAGTTGGAACTCCAGGCACAGGTCACCATGCCTGGGTAATTTTTGTATTGTTTTGTAGAGACATAGTTTCACTATGTTGCCCCGTCTGGTCTCAAACTTGTAAACTTAAGCAATCCTCTCATCTCAGCCTCCCTAAGTGCTGGCATTACAGGTGTGAGCCACCATTCCTGGCAATTCTCATTTCTCTTGTTGGGTTAACAACACTCATGAACACATCAGCAGTTTAATCAGAGTCCTAAACGTTTTTTTGTTTTTTAATCCAATGATATGATCTCCAAAGTTATCGGAAGTTGGTATTTAAAATATGTATCAGAATCCTTTCCATGAATTTTCTTGAAGAAGAAGCAAATTCTGGAGAAGAATCAAAGTAAAACAGTACTTGTCTGTGGATGATGAAAGTTTGAAGCTGTCATGGTTAAAGACAGAATTGAAAATAAAATTTGATTTTTTCTGTGGTGTATATAAAATTGAGCATGTTTATTAATGAAGATATAGCTGATAAACCAGAATTTTAGGAATCTCAATTCATTTTGAAACATATATTAATAACACATTTATACAAATATAAGCTAAAAAAAGTTAAGTACCATTTTTTATTTGACAATGTTTGCTGTATATATGTTGACATACTAAATAAGCCTAATATGTCCATATTAAACTTTCAGGGATTACTTTTTAAAAAGTCTTATTTTAAAATTTTATTTTGGAAATTATATCAAATATTAAATGTTTATAACATTTATTCAAAATAGAATCACAGGTCACTATGAAATAGTGATTTATCTAATCAAAGTGATAAATCAAAGATTTTTAAAAGCAATAATAATTACTCTTTGATAGAGAGGAGAATCAATTTCCTAATCAAAAAACCTAATAAAGACAACATGAGACCAACAAATCTGTCATGTCCTCTTTCCTTTCTTTCTTTCTTTTTTCTTTTCTTTTCTTTTTTTGCAGTTCATTTAATAGGGGAACAAAAGTCTTTTATTACTGCTTATTAACATTATATGAAAGTCTTCTTCAACAAAACAAATTTTACCTTTGTGTCAGTATATTATTCAATCTAAACTTAATTTTAATAAAAAGTTATAAACAAATCCATCCAATCTCAATCAGGTTTTCCCACATAAGATATGATCTTTATAAACCTTATATAATTTCTTACAATTTTTTTTTTAAATTAAAGAACAGAACTATGTTCAAAAAAACAAAAAAAACCAAAACTCTGTTCTTTCAACACAAAGGCCCAGACTTTGATCTTCTATCAGTATGCTTTTGACATTAATGTTCAATTTTTAAAAAACAAAATGACCTCCTTTTAAATTTAGCTAATTTTATCACACACAAAATATCTTTCACAGGATCAATCTTCTGCAAACATTCGGCAGCTTGCTTAAATTTTGTTTGGTCCTATCATTTTACTTTAGAAAAAATTTACTTTATTCGTTTCTCTTATAATTTTGACCATACAAAGTTCTCTCATGTAAAAGAAAAATTACTCCCATATATTAATTATAATTTAAAATTCAAGTAATCCTAATTCCTAGTGAAAAACCTAGGAAGCAATTAATTTTAAACTGATATATACTAATGATAGATGAAAATCATTTCATAATTTTTCTGAAAAAAATGTTTTGTTTTGTTTTTTTGGTTTAAGAAATCTAAATATTTTTAGTTTTTCTAGATCATATAAAAATATGTTGGTCAAAGTATATAGACTCACACTTAAGTCTAATAATTGCCATTTCAGTATTTTAACATACAAGCACTTAGAAATGACTGACATTTCATGATTATCTACTACTTAATATAGCATAACCTTAAGATTTGTAAATTACTGAAATTATTTTTTAGAGTATAACACAGATACCCTCCCTAAAGTATTTTCCAGTTGCTCTGAGTACCAAGTATCCTGTGGAAAAGATGGCTGTGAAAGACAGGGTCTGTCAGTATTCTGAATTTACACACCAAGTTTTGAGTTCAGAACAAAGCACAGAGCTTTTAAGAAGATGCCTGGAGAATCTGATTCTCCAGGCATGGCCAATGATGAAGGGCCATACTTGATTTGACGCTGCTTTAATCTACAAATTCAAATTCACGAGCATAGCTGATGTACAAATTGAGAAAGTATTTTAAAAAATCATAAAAACCAACAGTTTTATAAACTTAAAACATTTGTAAGAGACAGTATAAACCAACAGATGTAGAAAAAATGTATAAATTAAATTCTGAAGACATTTATATTTTATTTTGGCAACTTAAAAACTATACTTATCAAAGCTTATTAAAGTTGCATAAACTTGGAAAATATTTGGAATTATTATTTAATTTATGAGTATTCATTTATAAGCCAATTTGATACCATAGACAACATACAAGCAGACATATTTATACTTGTATACACAAAAATACAGAAATATATACAAGTATTTTATGGCTTTACTTTTAAAACTTAAACTATGAGTCAGATAAAACTCACCAGTTCAAAAAGACAGTTGGATTCAAACTGTGTATTAGTAAATGGAAAATATTAAAATCCATCTGTTTCACATGGCTAAAACCCTTCCTGAATTTTAGAGAAACACAGTAGCAAACTGACACATCAAAGCACTGAGAGAGAGAAAGAATTTAAGTTTTTTTAAAAAGAAATTTGAATGTGTCAGAGGAAAACTCAAAATGTATGTCAAGGTAGCCCAAAATATAGGAATTTGCCATAAGATTTTACAAGGAGACCAATTTCATTTAAGAAAAGTCATTTTTAATGTAGTTTCTGTTTTCACACTAGACCACTTAGCTCAAGCAGAGCCTGTTAGGAAACAGCATCAAGAAACCATTTGTAATCATTTGTAGTTGTTAGGGCCTATTAATTTCAATACGTGAAAAGCAGGAACTGTTGGAAGATAGCACATTTAGATTTTTAAAAATCAAGGATTCTACTTTTACGCCGAACCCCATGTCACCAAAAAGAGAGAAACACCACAGTGCACTTCACTATAAAGACATTTCCATAAGTGTTTATACCAAACTTTTCTTATCTAAACACACAAATACATGGGTAGTTCTCTATGGCAATAACCATTTACTGAAAACAACTGCCCTCATCCACATTTGCCAGTGACTCACCAGTCATTAAATATACCAAGGTCAAGTCCTCTCTCACAATACAAAGTAATCTCTGGTACTCTCAAACACCAAAGACATCAGGCAACATAATATAAAAGAGAGTAAAATTTTAGAACTGTTAGAAATCTGACTGTTACACTTTAGACTGCACAAGATGACAAAAGACCCCCAAACGGTGCCGGTGGCATTTTGTGTGTGTATTCCATAAATGACCTGCTCCTATAGATCCTTTAATATAATACTAAGATATCAAGAGGAAGAAAGTGTAGGGAGAGAGAGAACTAAATAGGAGAACAATTGTTAAGAAAGAAAGTGACCAGGCATGGTGGATCATTCCTATAATCTCAGCATTTGGGGAGGTGGAAACAAAAAAAAAAAAAGGATTGCCTGAGTCCATGGGTTCCTGGGCAACTTGGTGAGATCTCATCTTTGAAAGAAAGAAAGTGAACAAATGGACCAAGCACATGTTTAAAAAGGGTTTCAGTCCAATGGGAAAAAAGAATTTCAAAAAAGAGAATCCAAAGAGAAGAAAAATGTGTAAATAAATAAATAAATCCTGAATATTAGCCTTTAATTAAGCTGACTTCTTTTGATAGAACTCTTTAAAAATTCTTTTAAATCTCTTATGATATGTCTGGATTTTGAATCTTTTCTTTTTCTTTTTTTTTAAGTAAATATATTCTACCAAGTGGCAAAGCAGTACCCCCAAAGAGCCAAATGTCATTCAAAAATAAAGTCAAAAAAACTGGTTTCCTGATTTGGAATTGAACCCAGGCTGCAACAGTAAAGATGTCTTACCCTAGTCACTAGACCACAGGGTAGAATTCCTTTTCTTCTCCTCCTTTTCCCTCTCCTCCTCCTTCATTTTCTTAATCTTGCATGGCATCCAAAGCAGTCAGTTTGAGCATTTAAATAATTTTAACTCATTTTGGTTCTGATCTCAGCTAAAATTCTGCTTAGATAACTCCCTAGATATTATCCTTTTAACATCTGTGTCAGTCATTAGTTCTAGTTTTAAAAAAAAATTGTTGGATCTGCATTTCTATAATCTCAATAGCTTTATTTTTTTTATGTCCCCCTTTTAGACTATTAATCTTTTAATTACCTATTTTATTGCCCTAAGCAAATTGTCAGCTAGATAGCAAAGGTGTATTTTGGAGACCTGTTCTGTTCATTGGTGGTCTTTTTTTAAAAAATGGTTTTAGAGTCAGGCAACCCCCAGCATCTCTGAGACTACCACAACAGGCGTTTCAGAGGGGGATCAAAGACCTAGGGAATTCCCTCAGGTGGTGGAGATGTTTACCTCCTTAATAGAGGAAACTTTCTCAGAATTTATTTTAGAAGCTTTTTGATGTCATTGGAAGTAAGTCTCCTATCTATTTTCTCCAGTTTTAAAACAAGCTTTGATAAATTATATACAAAATCAAATTATTTTACTTGTTTCAAAATAGCTTAATTTTTTGTCATTGTTGTTTATGGCCATCCTTGGTTTGGTGGGTCCACTTTCCTAGATATCTATAAGAGCATGCCCCATAAGTGTTGTACATAAAAGTGGCTGATGTTATAACTAATAGGAAATGAACCCAAATGAAAAATCAAGCCCGAATTTAAAACATGAAAATGTAACTGCAATTCGTGGAAAGCATGATATATAAAACGAGACCACAAGTGCCTAACTGCCACTCGTTTTTCCTTATCCTTCTCTGTGAGACAGGGGTGGAAAAACTTTGACTCAAACCCGTGTGTTAAGTCAGAGGTGGAAAAAAGACAGTTCACTGCAGAGCTCCTTAACAAAATCTGCACAAACACAGTGGTCAAAGTCTTCGCTCTTAAAAGAGGGAGTTTGAAAAACAACCCATATGAAATCTAGACCTTCAACCAAAGAATGGGAGGTCCAAATGCAGTACTTATTGGAAACACCCAGGGAACTTCTGAAGACAGAATGCTCATGTTGGTGCCCAGTGGCCCTTTTAGAGAGAAACACTGGGTAGTCAAAGGGAGTCACTCTGAATTCTTTCAACTTACAGATATGTCAACTTAAAAGGAAGAAGCTATGGCAATTAATATAGTAGAGCACTTATTTGGGCCTAGTTGGGAGTTGCAACCTGGGAGCAAGCACAGAATCAAGCTGCCCTGAAAGTACACTCTGAGTAGCTGCAGTTACAAGCGGAATTTTACAGGCAAAAATGAAGAAGAAAAAAATAAAAAATAAAAACAGGGAAAAGGAGTGAAATGATACAAAGTTGTTTTTCAGGAATTCTCATTGATTTACAGAAATAGCACCAATTATTGATTGGTTACACATTGTCAAGCTATAAGTTGTGGGGTATCACAACTCCACACTGTGGAGTACAGTGTGGCATTATGAAGTTAATTTATGGCAACATCAAGCAGTTTCAAGAATCAAATGCATAGCTCAAAAGGGACAGTGGGACATAATTGTAGACTCCTTTTACTGTCTCTCTGGGCTTGATATTTAAAAGGACTTGCACTCCTCAGATAAAAGTTATTTTCTTTTCTCACTGTTGAGGACATAACTATTGTTATTCATTCAAGTAAAAACAGGCTGAGCCAGACGTGTTAAGGAGAAGTAAATATTTCTTTATATAGGCTAATTTTGATTCAAGTGGATTGCTGACTTTTGGAAAAACTTTAGATACTATACATTAGTTGTTTTTACCTTAGGACATCTTTTGATTAAATAGTCAGATTTTTTACTTAAGAACAGCTTTCAGAGAAGGTAAAGTCTGGTACGTGTTATCTATAGGGCGTTGCAGAGGAAAGAAAAAAAAAGCATGATAACTGCAAAAGTTCTAGAGAGCTGTTAAAAAATCAGGTATGTTAATTGTGAAATATACTTTACAATTCTTATAGTAAAGTTAAAATAGCAATATTGTGGTTTCATATTTTTAAAAAGTAGAAACTAAATTATCCTCTGGTTCATTATACTATTTTCTGTTAACTTCAGTTATTTCAAAAGTTTGTCAAAATTGTATGTGTGCGTTTTAATTTTTAATACAAATTTTTAAATGTTTCACTTGTTAAGTTTAGGGTTTCATTGATTTCTTCATTCATTCCTACATCAATTCATTTTTTTCCTATATTGACTCATTCATTTAGCTTAGTTATATTTTACTCCCTAGTGTTGTAGTCCATTTGGGTTGCTATAGCAAAATACCATTGCATGAGTGGTTTATAAACAACATTTATTTGTCATATTTCAGGAAACTTAGAAGTCTAAAATCCAGATGCTTGCAGATTCAATGTCTGGGTAAGGTCTGCTTCCTTTTGCATGGTGTCTTCTGGTAGTGTCTTCACATAGTAAGAGGGGCTAGTTAACTTTCTGAGTTCTCTTTAATAACGGCACTAATTTCACTCATAAGGGCTTTACCCTTATGGTCTAATCATCTCTCCCAAAGCCCTACCTCTTAATACCAGCATATTGGGGATCGGGTTCCAACATATGAATTTTGGGAAAATACAAGATACAAACATCCAGACCATAGAACCTACTATCTTTTGGGACCTTTTCTAGGTATGTGGAACACATCCCTAAACAAAATAAATTATTTCTGCCTTATAGAGTAAACAATGCACATATTAAATACGTTGAATATTATGACAACTGATAATAAATGATGCCATGGCAAAATGAATGCATATTTCTAAGGTGAATTGGGAGTGTTGGGTTTAGCAGAAAATGAAAAGACAATAATGAGCAATTTTGAATATAGTCAATATAGAACTCATTGTGAGAATATTATTTTAGCAGTGTTGAAGGAGGCAAAGAAGTTAATTAGACATATATGTATGTGGAAGAAAATATTCCAGGCAGAGGGATAACCAGTGGGAAGATGCTAAATTTAAGGTGCATGCACGAGAAGCAAAGATAATATTGGTGACAATAATATTGGACAACGAACTATATCAGTAACAGTAATACATCAGGGTAAATTTGGCACCAACACAGTGGCAGAGATGGCTAAAATTTCAAGTCAAAATTATGCACACCATTTGAAATTTGGGCAAATATAAGGATAAAAATGTTAAAATAGCTACTTATAATGAATCTCAAAGTATGTGCTGGTCTTAAACCATTTAATGATTATAACTTAATATGGAATAGTTTTGAAAATCATTTATAATAAAAGATGACTTTTTAAAAGGAAATACTTGGCAAAAAACACATAAACATCAAGAGATATAATTATAACCTATCATTATTCAAATTATCCAATAACAGTGTTCATAAATTAAGACAATGTCTCTCAATGTGATTTGATACCTGCAGGAGACATCCAAAATATTTCTTGGTTTTTCAATTGATTTTGAAGATGATGAATATAATTTAAGCAGTTAAAATTAGCGTAGTTGTTTTTATTTGAAGAAAAGCATTGTCAGGCCTCCAATGGTAGTGTATCTTGAGTGAAAACTTTAATGGAGTGGCAGGAACATCTAATAAGAAAGTGGAAAGAACTTTATACATTTAAGTAAAAGGATATCTTTCACTCTAGAGGAAATAGAATGTTAAAAAAAAGAAAGGATTTTTAGACACTTTTGATTCTGCCAATTTGTATGACACTACTCACATTTATGCAACAACAAAAATAAATTGACATTTTCAAAAGTTCTTACTAGAGAAATTTTTATAAACTGAACTTTATGAAGTTAGCGAATGACATGGAGCATTACCTAGAAGTGAAGAACTTTAGGAGAGAAGTGAAACTTTAAGTTGTACTGAATAAGTTTCAAGCTCTTATGTCAATGCTTATAACGGATATGTTTTTTTCAATTCTAAAGTATCATTTCGATTATGTACTTGCATAGATTATTTAAAATGTAATGAATTAGTTATTTTATTCATATTCAAAAGTTTTTAAAAAATCTTAAAAATCAGCATAATATTAATACTGATTTCTAAAAAAATTAAATTATATATTCAAATTAGTGCTTTTATAAAAATGATGCTGCAAAAATATTCAAAACCTCTATTTAAATAAAATAACTCATTAAATTAAGAATAGGTCATCTATTTATAAGAATAACATAAGTTTGAGATCAGAACAGAATTCTCAGAGTTTCAATTTTATATGACTGAATCAAAGCTCTTTATCAACCTAGATTATGACACTGACAAAGCTCTTTTGAGTTTTTCCCTAGCATGCTCTTCCCAATACTGCTACTTCTACTGCAGAGGTACTAAATGTAGCTTTGCCCTGATCACAGACAACAAACAGTAATACAAGATCATTTAATATTTTGGGTCACTTACAATACATTTTCACAGCAATCTATGGTCCGAGAGTCAGACATTGGCCTGTCACTGGAGGCTATGCAATTGCTAGAGCTGGTGTGGATAACACAACTGAAAATAAAAATCAGATAATATCGAAAGAGAAAAATGTCTTATTAATTACATCTCCACTAATAGTGTTTTATTATTTGGCTAGTAAGTTATTGCATTTTATATTTTAAAACATGTTGTTTAGATCACAAATATATCAGAATTATTAATTATAAATAATTATTGATTCTTTTGCTTTAATAGCTTCATTAAAATAGACTTGCTAATTTTACAAATATCTCTGTCTTTTTATGAACAATTCATTTGAATCTATCATATTGGGAAAAGTGAAAAAAATCTTAGTTAAATATTGGCTGATGAAAAAAGGGCATTTGGTGGACATTCTCATAAAGTGCATTTGTAGATATTCATTCTTTTTTTAAAAAAAAAAGGGGGCCAATTTTGTCACACACATTAAAAAAAAACATTGCATTTATTGTTTCCTTTATTCATTAACTTTGTTTATCAAGAGAGACAATTTATTTCAGTGAACATGTAATACTAAACTAAAAATGAAATCCTTTATTCATTCTTTCAGTAACTATTTTTGAATAGACCATCATATGAAGGTGTGAAGATGAAAAGTAATTTGCTCAAAGAATTGAATGTCCAGAGTTACTAAAAAGTTTTTGTTATTTGCCTAAAAACTGACTTTAAAAATTAGATTTGTATTGTTCTATAGTCTGGTAAAAAGACCCCATCTTGATTCCTTTTCTGGGCTCACAATTTCATATTATCATCTCTCTTGGGTGTGTGTGGGACCTGCGACTTGCTTCTAACTAATGGAATAAGGTAATGGTGATGGGATATTAGTCTCATGATTATGTTACATTAGATAAAACTGTGTCTTGTTTTCAGGGTCTGACTAGAGACTCTCCTTGCTGATTTGATAGTGTCAAAGGCCATGATGGGGAGTCTACATGGTAAGAAACTAGACATTCTATAGGAACTACAAAAAACCTCTAGTAAGGGTAGATGGCCTGGAGGAGTTCTCAGCAAGAAGCTAGGGCCTCAGTCTTACAGCAGCAAGAATATAAATTCTGCTACAAATCGGAGTGAGAAAGAAACAGATCTTTCCCCATTCAAATCTTCAGATGAGAACACTGCCCAGATAAACACCTTGATCAGAGCCTTGCTAAGCCATGCACTGTGAAATAATAACTGCTGCTGTTATAAACCACTAAGATTGTGATAATTCGTTACACAGCAACAGATAACTAATGCATGTAGTTTATTAAGGTTATTTTCCATACGTGCATCATTGAACTAACTGCTGTTAACAATTTTTAAAATGGTCTTCGTAAAACATAGAGACATAATATTTTGGGGAAATAGTCACCTCTATGGGCTGTATTTAGGTGTTCCTTCTGATGCATTTGTAGGGTCATTTGGATTTTACAAAGAATATTGAAGCTATTAATTGTAAATATATTTTCTTGAATTTTCCGACAGCGGGTTGCATTAACAATTGGAATGAGTTAAGTTAGATTTGAGAGATTCTTAAATTCTTAAAAGCCTCTAAAAATATATTAATTAATAATTAATAATTTCTTCAGATTTATAATTAAGGTTGACATTTAGTAAGATTTTTCAGAAGTGGCATCATTGAGTATATATAAATTTAATATATGTAACTATTTAATTTACATTATGTACTTTCTAGCAATTTTTGACTTCCTCTTCAGTAATTTTCAAAATAGGAAATGTAATTTCTAAATTATAATAAATGTCTGATCTTTATTTAATAATGCTTCATATCTCATTTGCATCATGTAATTTCTTTCTTTCTTTCTTTCTTTTTTAGAAAGCAGGATTTATTGAGAAGACAGAAAACCTCCCACAGTGGGAGGAGACCCAAAGGGGTTACCCTGCATCCTGTAATTTCTAAAGCAAAAATATGTTTTAAGATTCTAATGTTTTGTATTTTCCTTAATATCAACTTCAGCAATATTGTGAATAGAAACTATTATTAACCTAATATATAAAGTCACATTTCTGAGTTGATTAATCAATTTTCATAAACTTGCAAAAATGTATTAGAAACATGAGTATTTGACACTACATAACTGAGTATGTAAATATATAACGATATGTCTTTATAAAATTTATAGTTTTTAAAACATTTTTACGTCATTAAAATTCTCAAACACATAAAGTTTCTTAGAGACAAATATATTTGTTTTGTTTAGTTTTGTTTTTGAGTCGGAGTCCCACTCAGTCGCCCAGACTGGAGTGCAGTGGCCGCTCCCGGCCACCGCAGCCTCGACCTGCCGGGCTCCGACGATCCTTCCGCCTCAGCCTTCCGAGTAGCCGGAATTACGGGCATGTGCTACCACGCCCGGCTGATTTTTTGATTTATTGTAGAGATGAGGTCTCGCCAAGTTGCCCAGGTGGGTCTCGAACCCGTGGGCTCAGGCAATCCACTCACCTCAGCCTCCCAAAGCACGGGATTACAGGCTGAGCCACCGAGCCCGGCTTGAGACAAATATATTTATAACAATCTTCACTCCATCTAAGAAAGAATGGCAAATTGAGTAGGAAAAGGGAAGAAAAAACACAATAAATATCTATTAGGAACTTGGCACAATGTGTACGCCATAAACACTGAAGAAACAGAAAAATTGAAAGCTTTCTAAGTGACCTAAAAAATAAATCGTTGATGATTGCTAAGTTTTGAGTTCTGTTTTTTTTTTTTTTTTCATCCCCTGTTTGCATAGTTCTAATTGACTGTCTTGCCTCAAGATTTCTTCCTTATGATTTACTGACCCATAGAACCTGTCCTCATTAAAATTAGCTAAGACATATAAACTAGTACAGTTGATTCTTGAACAACTTGCGGTTTAGACATGTCAAACTCTCACATAGCCAAAAACTTGTGCATAAATTTTGACTCAAAATTTTAGAAGACAGAAAATGACACAGACAAAATGTGTGAAGACTTACAGACTGTTTTAAGAAGAAATCTAGAGTATTTGCTAGCACAATGTTAACAAAATGAAAGATATGCAAAATCAGGTAGAGTAAGACTGTCAGAGAAAAATACTGATTAAAATCAGAAAACAAAAACAAGTACTCCGCAAATAAATAGAAAAACAAATATTTTGGAGCCTTCAAAGATACTAGAAAATAGTCCATTTTTTATGTAGGTGGTGGAAACACCATTATTTATCTTGTTTTTTGAGTTATAGATACATTTTTGTACATGTGGCAGATATACATGTACTTTTTTAACAAACAAATCAGAAGTTTAATAGCATGTATACCTTATGTGGACAAGCAAGGTGCCTGTGGAAATGTTTACAACTAAAAGAACAAGGCAAGATATATTTTGATATTGTCAAAGAAAGGTGCAGATAGATTCTTAGATATTAAGAAATTTGAATTTAGAAGGGCACTACCAAAAGAAGGAACGATTACCAAAGACAGTAGAAATATCTTCAGAGAGAATAATTGAAAGTAGATGATGGAGAGCACTTGATGTTATATGCCAAAAGCACTATCTTTATTATTTTCAGAAATATTAAAGAATAAGCATCATATTTGGTATTCAAAAAATGTTTTAAAAAAAACCAAAAAAAGTTTCAGATTTTACTCTTGGTTTCTGAAATCAATTTCAAAATGGAATAATTTCTTTAATTATGAAAATACAGATATAAAATGCATGTGTATTTAGATTTTAATAAACTAAAGTTATAGCTAAACTAAATAATGGATGGTCAACACGTTCTTTTTCATAATTTTTAATTATTTTATTTTAAAGATGTGGGGTACAATTCAGGGCTAGGTATATAAATGTTCATTATGCCGGTACCCTTGTTGATGAGGTGTGCCTTCCCTTCCCCAAGCAGACTCCCACTACTGCCAATCCTGCTTCCCCAGCTCCCGCCTGGCAGTTTCTTGCTACTGCCAATCCTTTTCTTATAGTATTAAGATAATTGTTCAAGGTCTGCTTATGAGTGAGAACATGTGATACTCAGTTCTTTGTTTCTGTGAAAGATCACTCAGTATTATAAACTCTAAGTCCATCCTAGTTGCTGTGAAGTTCATGATTTTGTTCTTTCTGGTTGCGTAATATTCCACTGTGTGTATGTACCACATTTTTTGAAATCCAGTCCTCTTTTGTTTTGGTTTGGTTTTTGGGTTTTTTTTTGAGTTGGAGTCTCACTCAGTCACCCAGACTGGAGTGCAGTGGCCACTCC